>NC_081556.1:134581178-134609890 GCF_963082655.1 Stomoxys calcitrans | reverse complement strand
CAGCTATAATCCGTGTTCAGATGTTCAGGGGTCCACACAACCCAATGTTATGGCGAAAATAGGTAGTAATTGTGCATTTATGCGCTCAAGACCTTTAATCGGGAGGATCTCTTTATCCCAACTCGGCACTGATTTTCATTAAAATCAAGGCTAAAATATGATTTAAATGAAGTCAAGAATTCTTATCGGTAGTTCGGTATGCAAGGTGCTATAGCAAGATATAGACCATCTTTGAACTAAAGGCTAAAGGGTGATTTTAACAGACAGACGAACCAACATAGCTAGATCGTTTATGAATATTACGACGATCAAGAATGTATGTTTGATGTATTATGTATGTATAGGTTGATGTGTATGTTGCAAATGTAATGACAAAACCGGTCAACTATTCGGTGGTGGGTACGAGGGTTGCTATATAAATGTTAGCCCTAATAATAAAAATGGATTTTTTTGTTATCAAACAAAAATGGTTTTATTGCTTTTCAAGTTATCCTCCAGCATGACTTGCACACTTTTGAATGCGCTCAAACCAATTGTCGATGGATTTTTTCCACTCCGATTGAGATACATCCACAACATGGTAATTAAACGCCTCAACAGCAATTTCTGGCGACGAATATCATTGACCACACATTTTTATACCCTCCACCATAGGAAGGGGGTATACTAATTTCGTCATTCTGTTTGTAACTACTCAAAATATTCGTCTGCGACCCAATAAAGTATATATTGGGTTGCCCAAAAAGTAATTGCGGATTTTTCATATAGTCAGCGTTGAAAAATTTTTTCACAGCTTGTGACTCTGTAATTGCATTCTTTCTTCTGTCAGTTATCAGCTGTTACTTTTAGCTTGCTTTGGAAAAAAGTGTAAAAAAAGTATATTTGATTAAAGTTCATTCTAAGTTTTATTAAAAATGCATATACTTTCTTTTAAAAAATCCGCAATTACTTTTTGGGCAACCCAATATGTTTGTTTGTTTGAAACGGCTGAACCGATTTTCTTGAAATTTTCACAGATGGTGCATAATGACCCCGTGGTGAAAATAGGGTACTACATTTTTTTATATCTGAAGAGGGGCGGACCCTCCCCCTTACCCTTATTTTCAGAAACGCCAGATCTCGGGGATGGGTGGTGCGATTTAAGCGAAATTTTGCGTGCTCTCATATAGTACCCTTAAACTAAAAATTAGGTATCCCAATTTCGGATGCGGTACCTTGGGGGTCTGCCCCACCCTTAAACCTACCAAACATATATTCAGACCAATCACGACAATATAGGACTCAAATGAAAGGTAATTAGGATAAGCGTATCTGATATCCAATTGTCGGACCAAGTGCTAGGGGGACAACCCCAAGCCCCAAGACGCCCCTAAATCGGACATATTTACCGACCATTGCAATATGGGACTCAAATGAAAGGTATTTGCGAGTAGAATACGAATCTGATATCCAAATGTGGGACCACGTTTCTGTGGGTCCACCCCTCTCCCAAAACACCACCCAAACAGGACTTATTTAGTGGCCATGGGAATATGGGGCTTAAATAAAAGGTTTTGAATGCAGAATACAAATCTGATATCCAAATATGGACCAAGTGTTTGGGCGGCCGTCTCTTACCAAAAACATCCCCCAAAGGGGACAAATTTACGACCATAGCAATATGGGGATCAAATGAAAGGTCTTCGGAAGTAAAGCACGAATTTGATATCAATATTCGGGAAAAAGTGTCTATGGGGCCACCACAACACCACCCAAATAGTAAGTATTTGCTAACTATTGCAATATGAGGCTCAAATAAGAGGGTTTTTAAAGTGGAACACGAATCCGATATATATTTTCAAGGCCAACTCACTGAGTGGCCGCCCATCCTACAAAACACCCCCCAAGCCAGTCATGTTTGCCGACTATGGAAATATGGGGCTCAAATTAATATGTGGGAGTAGACCACGTATCTAAAAAAATGTTCGACCATTCCAACATGTGGTTCAAATGAAAGGTATTTGAGATTAGAAAACGAATTTGATAACCTATTTTGAGGCCATGTGTTTGGGGGACGACTCATCCTGTAAACTCCTCTTAAACCAATGGCAATAAGGGGTTTAAATAAATGATATTTGAGAGAAGAGCACGATGCTCGATTCCGGGCCAAGTATCTGGGGGACCTCCTCTCCCCCGAAAACACCACTAAATCAGACATCATGAGAATATCGGGCTGAAATGAAGTATTTTAAGAATGGAGTACATCTTACATCCAAACTTAAATTCGTAGACCAATAAAGATCATATGGGATTCAGATAAAGGCACTTATATTGTTAAACTGTTAGTCCAGCGATATATTATTTTCGTAGCATGGTATTTCACTAAAAACTCTTTAATTATCAAAAATAAATATTCCAAGGAAATTTTTGTTCCATATAAAGTAAAAGAAGGCGCAGCGGAGCGGGCCCGGGTCAGCTAGTTATATATGAGAAAGATATTTAAGATTAATAGCTAAACTCGACCAGGGTATTCTAAAGTTGGCTGCGCCCGACTTTTGTTTTCTTACTTGTTTCTAAAGTTTGAATCATGATTATCACAGATGGACGAACGTTTTAAAAATAACCTACCACTCCTTTAGACAACACCCTTCTCTCATTTTGCTATGCTCTTCATATGGCTGCACTTTTGTTTGTATATGTTTTTACTAGTGTTCCATTCTTAACCAAAGTAGTGCGTTACTTTCAATTCTGGCCCATTGGGCCATGGTGTGCATTTTAAATTATTCCAGTTTTCTCTCGGTCTACAAAAATATGAGTTGTGATGTTTTCCCGTTTGTGGTTATGTTAGCCATTGTAAAGTTTAGTTTTTTCGCTTTTATTGCACTCTTTAGTATCATAGAGAAACCACATCAGCGAAATGTCGAAACAAACTCAAACGAGGAGTCACACTCAAAAGCCCTCTTCCATATGGGGAGTTTCCACATTCAATTTGGCAGCATTCAAAATAAGCCAACTGCCAAGGGCCAATTTGCAGTTACAGAGGGCAAACAAATTTTTGTCCATGGTTGCTCATTTTCACGGTTGTGTTAGTCAATAAAAATACCACAGATTCGTCTAATTAACTTTTTAATGAATTTTGTGAGCAAATTGAGGAAATCATAATTATTTAAGAGCTATCTTGCTACAGTTGGATATGGTTAATATTTTTCGATTACCATTGAATTTTCTTCTAGAAACCTCGCACAGTGAGATAGGTCGTGCATAAAGTTGCGAGAACATAGTCAGTACAAATGCAATACTTAGTTTAGGTTAGGATAGAGTGGCTGTCTTTAAACAAATTCTTTGCAAATTTGCCCATTAACATTCCATTAAGGAACAGGGACAATTTTCTCAAATATCACTGAGTGCTGCCCGATTCCAGTTAAAGCTCAATGATCCTTTTTATAGACGAGTCCAAACGGGATGCGGCAGTGCGACAAATCTTAGGGGAGATGTTTTTCCATGGCATAGAACTTCACAATTGTCGCCAGTATTAGGAGGGGATAACCGCCTCTGAAAATCTTTTCTGATGTTCTCGCCAGCATTCGAACCCAGGCGTTCAGCGTCACAGTCAGACATGCTAACTTCAGAGCTACGGTGGCCTACGGACATACTTAGACAGTTTTACTTCATTGCAAGGCCACATTAGCGTAAGACCAAAGTCTTTGGTGGCAATTGGAATCCACGACCATCGCACTGGTACCGAGCAAGGTACCTTTTCGTCTACCGGGACGACCGTATCACTAACCAATTTGTCATGGAAATAGCTGAGCTGTTAACTAGATGACGTACAAGATTTCGAGGCTTAAAAAACAGGGTTCAAATCCTGGTGAGATCATCAGAAAATAAGAAACAAGTAAAAGCGTGCTAAGTTCGGCCGGGCCGAATCTTATAAACCCTCCACCATGGATCGCATTTGTCGAGCTCTTGCCACGGTACCTCTTTTTTGGCAAACAAAGTATAAAAGACAAGTAAAAGCGTGCTAAGTTCGGCCGGGCCGAATCTTATATACCCTCCACCATGGATCGCATTTGTCGAGTTCTTTTCCCGGAATCTCTTCTTAGGCAAAAAAGGATATAAGAAAAGAGTTGCTCTGCTTTTAAAACGATATCAAGATATAGTCCGGTTCGGACCACAATTAAATTATATGTTGGAGACCTGTGTAAAATTTCAGCCAATTCGTATAAGAATTGCGACCATTGGAACTCACGAAGTAAAATAGAGAGAACGATTTATATGGGATCTGTATCGGGCTATAGACCGACTCAGACCAGAATAAACACGTTTGTTGATGGTCATGAGAGGATCTGTCGTACAAAATTTCAGGCATATCGGATAATAATTGCGACTTCTAGGGGTCAAGAAGTCAAGATCCCAGATCGGTTTATATGGCAGATATATCAGGTTATGAACCGATTTGAACCTTATTTGACACAGTTTTTGAAAGTAAAAATAAAATACGTCATGCAAAATTTCAGCCAAATCGTATAGGAATTGCGCCCTGTAGAAGCTCAAGAAGTCAAATCCCCAGATCTGTTTATATGACAGCTATATCAGGTTATTGACCGATTTCAACCATACTTGGCACAGTTGTTGGATATCATAACGAAATACTTGGTGCCAAAAATTCATTCCAATCGGATAAGAATTGCGCACTCTAGAGGCTCAAAAAGTCAAGACCCAAGATCGGTTTATATGGCAGCTATATCAGGTTATAGACCGATTTAAACCATACTTGGCACAGTTGTTGGATATCATAATAAAACACGTCGTGCGAAATTCCATTTCAATCGGATAAGAATTGCGCACTCTAGAGGCTCAAGAAGTCAAGACCCAAGATCGGTTTATATGGCAGCTATATCAGGTTATGAACCGATTTGAACCATACTTGGCACAGTTGTTGGATATAATAACAAAACACGTCGTGCAAAATTTCATTTCAATCGGATAAGAATTGCGCACTCTAGAGGCTCAAGAAGTCAAGACCCAAGATCGGTTTATATGGCAGCTATATCAGGTTATGAACCGATTTGAACCATACTTGGCACAGTTGTTGAATATAAAAACGAAACACGTCGTGCAAAATTTCATTTCAATCGGATAAGAATTGCGCACTCTAGAGGCTCAAGAAGTCAAGACCCAAGATCGGATTATATGGCAGCTATATCAGGTTATAAACCCATTTGAACTATTCTTAGGACAGTTGTTGAAAGTCATAACAAAACACGTCATGCAATATTTTAGCCAAATCGGATAATAATTGCGTCCTCTAGTGGCTCAAGAAGTCAAGACCCAAGATCGGTTTATATGGGAGCTATATCAGGTTATGGACTGATTTATGCCATACTCAGCACAGTTGTTGTAAGTCATTATAAAACATCTCATGCAAAATTTCAGCCAAATCGGATAAGAATTGTGCCCTCTAGCGGCTCAAGAAGTTAAGACCCCAGATCGGTTTATATGGGAGCTATATCAAAACGTGGACCGATATAGCCCATTTACAAACCCAACCGTACTACATTAATTTTAAGTATTTATGCAAAATTTCAAGCAGCTAGCTTTACTTCTTCGAAAGTTAGCGTGCTTCGACAGACAGACGGACGGTCGGTCATGGCAAGTTCGACTTAAAATGTATGACGATCAAGAATAAATACACTTTATGGGGTCTTAGACGAATATTTCGTGGAGTTACAAACAGAATGACGAAATAAATATACCCCCATCTTATGGTGGACGTATGGAGTTCGGCCGGGCCGAACCTTTGAAACCAACCACCATGGATTCTGCGTAAAAGTGGCTTCTAGGAACCAAATAAGGATAATTGAGAGATTGGTTTATATGGGAGTTACATCAGGATAAAAACCGATGTGAAATCAAGAGATCGGTTTATACAAAAGCTATATCTCGGGAGAGATATATAAAGGTCTGAGGCCCATAGAAGCTTTATTTATTACCCGAATTCGCTAAAATTTAAAACAGTGGGTTATTTCAATCTTTCCGACATCTGACTTAATTATGGTTCAGATCGGACTTTATTTAGATATAGCTGTCATATAGACCGATCTGCCGATAAAGGGTCTGAGGGCCATAGAAACTTTATTAATTACCAGATTTCGCTGAAATTTAAAACAGTGGGTTATTTGAAACCTTCCAATATCCGACCCAAATATGGTTCAGGGCGGACTGTATTTAGATATAGCTGTCATATAGACCGATCTCCCGATAAAGGGTCTTTGGCCACAGAAGCTTTATTCATTAGTCGATTTCGCTGAAATTTGGGTTATTTTAAGCCTCCCGAAATCTGAATTAAATATGGTTCAGATTGGACTATATTTAGATATAGCTGTCATATTGACCGATCTCCCGATAAAGGGTCTGAGGGCCATAGAAGCTTTATTTATTACCGGATTTCGCTGAGTTATTTTAACCCTCCCAGTATCCGACTCAAATATGGTTCAGATCGGACTATATTTAGATATAGCTGTCATATAGACCGATCTCCCGATAAAGGGTATGAGGGCCATAGAAGCTTTATTTATTACCCGATTTCGCTGAAATTTCAAACAGTTTTTTTTTCAAGCCTCCCGATATCCGGCTTAAATATGGTTCAGATCTGACTATATTTAGATATAGCTGCCATATAGACCGATCTCCCGTTTAAGGGTCTGAAGCCCATAGAAGCTTTATTTATTACCCGATTTCGCTGAAATTTAGTGAGTAGTTTCAGGACTCCCTCATTTTGGTCCATATATGGTTTAGATCGAACTATATTTAAATATAGCTGCCATATAGACCGATCTCGCTGAAATTTGAAGTGGTGAGAAGTTTCAGGACTCCCAAAATCTGGTACAGATATGGTTCAGATCGGACTATATTTAAATATATCTGCCATATTAACCGATCTGCCGATTAGTGGTCTGAAGTAATAAAAGCTTCATTCATTACCCGATTTCGCTGAAATTTGAAACAGTGAGTTTTTCTGAGCCCCACGATATCCGACTTTAATATGGTTCAGGGATCAATTCTGGGTCCTCATCTCTTTTCATTGTACAGCAGTAACGACTTGGCGAGTCAATTGTCTTATTGTGAGGTACATGTGTACGCTGACGATGTACAAATATATATCGTCAGTCCGAGGGATGAGATTGCTGAAAACATATGTCTGCTTAATCATGATCTGTCAAGAGTCGGTACGTGGGCGAAAGCCAATGGCCTGTGTCTCAACCCTGTAAAGTCCAAGTGTGTGGTTATCAGAAACAGGCTGTCTCGTTTTTCAGGTGATGTCGGTATATTCATTAACGACCCGAGATTGGAAATCGTTCCTCAGGCAAAGAACTTGGACGTGGTTATTAAGAGCATTCTGACTTGGCGTAATCATATCGACTCTGTTGTTGGTCAGGGATATTCAAAATTGCGTGCTCTCTGGGCCACTCAGTCGGTTACTCCGCTGCGGGTTAGGTCTCTCTTGGCAAAGACTTATCTTGTTCCTGGCATACTCTACGGCTGTGAGTTGTTTGCTAATTGCGACTCGGTAAGTAGACGTAAGCTAAACACCTTTTTTCAATAGCGTTACTCGTTATGTTTTTGGCTTGAGACGGCGCGATTCCATCTCTGAATACTCTTTATCTCTGTATGGTGTCACCCTACAGCAGTTGTTGTACCTGAGATCGCTTACTTTCCTGCATAAACTGATCTTCAAGCAGGCACCACAATATCCGTATGGATTTATTGATTTCGCCAGATCTATTAGAGGTAAACAAATTATTCCCGTAAGCTTCTTTCTGAATGGCATATGTTCAGCGTATATGAACATATGTACGTCTCTGGAACTCACTTCCTAACGGTCTTCAATTACTCAGTAACTCGGCAACATTTCAAACCAGATTTTGGCAACATTTTACTGCATTAAGTTGATGAATGTTAAGACTCATTTATTTATTTATTTTTATTATTTTATACTTACCTTAATATCTTTTTTTTCGGATCAACTAAGTCTATTAATTCCTCTTTAATTGATAAATTCATTTTTGTTTTTTTCTTTTAAATTCTTTTAAATTATCTTCCGTTAGTAAGTTATTCATTCAAAATCTGTGATGTATTGTATAGCTATAGATTCTTAGTGTTAAGTGTTTACTATGTACAATTGTTGGAGATATTACCCGCACTTTAATTATAAGAATTTTATATTCTTGTTGTACGGGTGTAAATAAATAAATTACAAATTGCTAATAATTGGATATATCTGCCAAAAAGACGAATATTTTGTTCTACAAAATTGTATAGTGACATGTATATTAGACCCACTCCATGTCCGTGCCGAATTTGTGTGCTTAAGTTATCCAATTTTCACCGGATTGTGACGATATGGGGTTCACATATATACCCGAGTTGCTGGTTGTCCAAATTTCGGCTCGGCCGAACATAAAGCCTTTTTACTTGTTTTTTCTGTTTCATTCCCACTGTGCTTGCATCCGTCCTTTCGCCCACTTCTACATTCATCTCTTCACTCATTCACTCTACACTTCACTCTTCATCTCTGCACCTCCAGTTAGTTCTTCTCATCTATTCATGTATCCATCCTTCAAAATCTAACTTCCACAAAGTTCATTGGGTTATTCAAGAATAGTATAAAGTTTCCAAACGACAATACCTTGGGTAAAAATTATTTACAACAAGCATACACGCGAAACTGCAGCGCACAGTTAGTCTGTGAGTTGAAATTGGTGAAAGAGACTAGGAATACAATTTCCGTGAGTTGTCGTCGCTCATTGCTATGGTATTCCCATAAGTCTGTCATCTATGCATTTTATATTTTTCCAGACTATAATAACGAAGACTATTTGACAGAAACAACAAATAAATTTCCGAACAATATACAAAAGAATGAATTGCAAATAAAAGGAGAACTTTTTCTCTGGCACAAAAAATGCATACACCTACCTTAACTACAACTTCTTTGACGTGCTGGTATTCAGTAGAAGTGAGGCAAGCTGAAGTGCAAATAGAAGTGAAACATCCGTTTGGGCTGATAAAACTAAAAGTCTCCTAGTGTTTGAAACTTATTGAATTTTTGTTTCGCTGCGTAATATTTTTAAGGAGTTTAGACATGATACCACACTTGGCGATTCACTAGCAATGAATAGTTGGTTGGCTTGCAGCAGACACTATTCAAGGAAGACAAAGCATGAAGGGTATAGATTTAATTAGAGTGACAATCGGAACTTCCAGTTTGGTATGATTAGATGGGCTTTGTGGCGTACTAACATCATACAAAAAATGTTATTTTTAACATGGAATTAAACCCGCTTACTGCAGAGCATAAAGAGAGGTGTTATATGAATTTATGAACACTACATGTATGCGTTCGCATTTCGCTTATCTGAATATTAACATATATTAAGTTTACAGTAAAAGATAATTACCTGATATTTGGACTATAAGCCGACGAAATATTCCTTTAAATAACAGAGGGCAACCTTCTCACATATCAATGAATGCTCCCCGATTCGAGTTTTATTTTATTTTGTTACTAGCTGGACATGGCTCGCTCCGCTGCGACTTTTTTAACTCTCTAAAATCTTTTAAGGGGGGGCACTTCGCCCTGAATGTGGATATCGATTTCATGCTACTGTAGCCTATGTCCGCCTTGGATGCTGAACGTCTGCATTCAAATCCTGGCGAAAGTTCGGACAAAACGTAAAGCGGTGGTTATCCTCTTTTAATGCTGGCCACATTTGCGAGGTACCATGCCATGCATGGTCATGTGAAAAATTCTCCCCAAAGAGGTGTCACACTGCATCATGCAGCATGCGGACTCGGCTATAAAAAAGGTCCCTTACCGTTGATAAACACAACTTGTATCGGAAAGCACTCATTGATGTGTGATAAGTTTGCCCCTGCTCGGTTCCTGGGCAAATTTTTACTCTACTCCTAAATTCCTTTCTTCTGAGTCCCATATTACCATATTGGTACATATTTCGGGTTTAGGGGGTATTTCGTGGGTGGTCACTTGGCTATTAAAGTAAATACAATATTCGTGTTCTCCTCTCAGAAACATTTCATATGAGTTCCATAATGGCATGATCGGTAAATAAGTTGTTTTTAACGGTGGGGTGGGTCATTGTCCATATAATGAATATAAATTTTCCGAAAATCAATAAATTTCCATCCACAAACACATGGCTCCATATTGTCGTGATTGGACTACAAATAAAATTTTGGGCGGCACCCGTCCCCAACATTAGAAACCAAGGTTTTTTTTTGTGACTGTTAGAGTGCAAACAAGTAAAAAGGCATTAAGTTCGGCCGAGCCGAATTTCGGATACCCACCACCTCGGGTATATACGTAAACCACCTTTCTTCATAAGCCGGTGAAAAATGTATAATTTATGCCCCCATAGCTGATTTGTCGAAAAATGGTCCGATTTGGACCACATTTGACACGGATATTGAGTGGCCTAATAAGTAAAAATATTGGGTTGCCCAAAAAGTAATTGCGGATTTTTTAAAAGAAAGTAAATGCATTTTTAATAAAACTCAGAATGAACTTTAATCAAATATACTTTTTTTACACTTTTTTTTTAAAGCAAGCTAAAAGTAACAGCTGATAACTGAGAGAAGAAAGAATGCAACTACAGAGTCACAAGCCGTTGAAAAAATTTGTCAACGCCGACTATATGAAAAATCCGCAATTACTTTTTGGGCAACCATTATTCAATTTTGTAGAACAAAATATTGGTCATTTTGGTAGCCATATCCAAATGTAGACCGATCTGAACCATATACGACACGGATGTCGAAAAGCCTAACATAACTCACTGTGTCAAATTTCAGCGAAAACGGATTATAAATGTGCCTTTTATGGGGCAAAGACTTTAAATCGAGAACAGGCAAATCTGGACTGATCTGGTGTCGAAGAGCCTAACGCAACTCATTTTCTCAAATTTCAGCGAAATCGGACAATAAATGCGCTTTTATGGGTCCAATACCTTAAATCGAGAGATCGGTCTATATGGCAGCTATATCCAAATCTGAACCGACCTGAGCCAAATCGAAGGAGAATGTTGAAGGGCCCAACAGAACTCACTGTCCCAAATTTTGGCAAAATCGGACAAATAATGCATCTTTTATGGGCCCAAAACCTTAAATCGAGGGATCGGTCTATATGGCAGCTGTATCCAAATCTGGACCGATCTGAGCCAAATTGAAGAAGGATGTCGAAGGGCCTAACACAACCCACTGTTCCAAATTTCGGCAAAATCGGGTAATAAATGCGCCTTTTATGGGCCCAAGGCCTTAAATCGAGAAATCGGTCTATATGGCAGCTTTATCCAAATCTGAACCGATCTAAGCCAAATTGACGAAGAATGTTGAAGGGCCTAACACAACTCAGTGTCATAAATTTTAGCAAAATCGATAATAAATTCACCTTTTATGGGACCAAGACCTTTAATCGAGAGTCGGTCTATATGGCAGCTATATCCAAATCTGAACCGATCTGAGCCAAATTGACGAAGGATATCGAGTGGTCTAACACAACTGACTCTCCCAAATTTCAACAAAATCGGATAATAAATGTGGCTTTTGTGGCCCCAAGAACCTAAATCGGCGGATCGGTCTATATGGGGGCTATATAAAGATATTTTCCGATGTAAGCCATCTTCGAACTTAACCTGCTTATGGAAAAAAAGAAAAGTTTCACCTCAATATCTCTATTTGTAAAGACTATAGCGTGATTAAAACTGACAAGCGGACAGACGGACGGACATATCTAGATCGTCTTAGATGTTTACGCTGATCAAGAACATATATACTTTATAGGGTCGGAAACGGATTTTTCGATGTGTTGCAAACGGAATGACAAAATGAAGATACCCCTATCCTTCAGTGGTGGGTATAAAAAACTAACTGTAACCAAAAAATACAAAAATTAACAAGTAAAAGCGTGCTAAGTTCGGCCGGGCCGAATTTTTTATACCCTCCACCTTGGATCGCAATTGTCAATTTCTTTTCCCGGCATCTCTTCTTAGGCAAAAAAAGGATATAAGAAAAGATTTGCTCTGCTATTAGAGAGATATCAAGATATGGTCCAGCTTGGATCACAATTAAATTATATGTTGGAGACCTGTGTAAAATGTCAGCCAATTCGAATAAGAATTGCGCCCTTTGGGGGCTCAAGAAGTAAAATAGAGAGATTGATTTATGTGGGAGCTGTATCGGGCTATAGACCGATTCAGACCATAATAAACACATATGTTGACGGTCATGAGAGAATTCGTCGTACACATTTTCAGGCAAATCGGATAATAATTGCGACCTCTAGGGGCTCAAGAAGTCAAGACCCAAGATCGGTTTATATGGCAGCTATATCAGATTATTGACCGATTTGAACCTTATTTGACACAGTTGTTGAAAGTAAGAATGAAATAAGTCATGCAAAATTTCAGCCAAATCGAATAGGAAATGCGCCCTCTATAAGCTCAAGAAATCAAGTCCCCAGATCTGTTTATATGACAGCTATATCAGGTTATGAACCGATTTGAACCATACTTGGCACAGTTGTTGGACATCATAACAAAATACTATGTGCCAAAATTCTATTAAATCGGATAAGAATTGCGCCTTCTAGAGGTTCAAGAAGTCAAGACCCAAGATCGGTTTATATGACAGCTATATCAGGTTATCTACCGATTTGAACCATACTTGGCACAGTTGTTGGATATCATAACAAAACACGTCGTGCAAAATCTCATTCCAATCGGATAAGAATTGCGCACTCTAGAGGCTCAAGAAGTCAAGACCCAAGATCAGGTTATAAACCGATTTGAACCGTACTTGTCACAGTTGTTGGATATCATAACAAGACACGTCGTGCAAAATTTCATTCCAATCGGATAAGAATTGCGCACTCTAGAGGCTCAAGAAGTCAAGACCCAAGATCGGCTTATATGGCAGCTATATCAAAACATGGACCGATATGGCCTATTTACAATATCAACCGACCTACACTTATAGGAATTATTTGTGCAAAATTTTAAACGGCTAGCTTTACTCGTTGGAAAGTTAGCGTGCTTTCGTGAGACAGACGGACAGACGGACGGACGAACAGACGGACGGACATGGCTAGTTCGACTTAAAATGTCATGGCGATCAAGAATATATATACTTTATGGGGTCTCAGACGAATATTTCAAATAGTTACAAACATAATGACGAAATTAGTATACCCCCCATCCTATGGTGGAGGGTATAAAAACACACTGCCCAACCCGTGAATCGAACTCGTGTCGCTGGCATCCAAAGCTAGCTCACTCGCTCTAGGCCAGCCACGTCGACAACATAGGTCGTCTAATTGGTCAATTGTATACGCTGATTGTTACACTGTTACAGCAGATCAATGATCATAAACATCTTCAATGAGAATGGCAACCATAGGCACAAAACAAACTGGGAACAGTTCTGGTCCAGCACAGTAATTGCCAAAAAAGTAATTGCAGATTTTTCATATAGTCGGCGTTGACAAATTTTTACACAGCTTGTGACTCTGTAATTGCATTCTTTCTTCTGTCAGTTATCAGCTGTTACTTTTAGCTTGCTTTAGAAAAAAGTGTAAAAAAAGTATATTTGATTAAAGTTCATTCTAAGTTTTATTAAAAATGCATTTACTTTCTTTTAAAAAATCCGCAATTACTTTTTGGGCAACCTAGGTAAATGAGAGTTCACTAAAAGGCCGAAAATCAAAGTAAAACATATACACCACAAAATCGGTTCATATTTACAAATATATATGTAGATCCAAATCAAAATTATTTCTCTGGCTTCATTGAAACCAAATTGGATTTATTCTTATTTTGTAGTAGGGAACTTAAAGGTCTTTTTGGGTACAAATAATCAAACCTTAAATCTCTTAAAGCAAACAGTTTAAGACTTCAGGCATTGTTATGAATGTTATGACTTTAGACAAAAAAAAAATATCACTTTCACATGCTCTGTATATGATATATGAGCAGAAATGTTTAGTATATTTTGATTTAATATAACTTTTTTCGTCCTCATTTTCTTTTTTGGTTTTTGTCTTTTCATGCAAGTTGAAGCTTTGGCTTTTCATTCATAACCGCAAATCATCTTAAGGGCTTAAAAAAAAACTTTTACAAAAGCAACATTGATAACTCAATGGATACAGAAGTCCATGCATGGATAAGAACAGCCTTACATTGTACTGTGAAGATGCCCCAAAGCAAGAGGGGATTATGTGGGCGATATTTTCTGAAACATGACTTTAAATAACTGTTGTAACAGATTTAAATGTTTCATAACATTTAAAATATTTAACAGTCACTCAAGATTTTAGGAAAAGAGATTTTGGTCTGACAATAACAATACATATGTAGCTGTCAGATAGGTTGATAAGTTTAGCTTTTTCTTGAAGTAAGGAAAGGTAATGGGTACAATACATTCGGAGATGTTGTTTGCAATTCATTCATTGGCAATCTCCACGTGTGTGGGATTGATAAATGACTGAGGGCTTATTGAGTTTGTTGTATCAAAAAACAGAATATTTGAAATATTTGGAAAGGCATTTAAATTGAAAATATAATGACATATATTGGGTTGCCCAAAAAGTAATTGCGGATTTTTCATATAGTCGGCGTTAACAAATTTTTTCACAGCTTGTGACTCTGTAATTGCATTCTTTCTTCTGTCAGTTATCAGCTGTTACTTTTAGCTTGCTTTAGAAAAAATGTGTAAACAAGTAAAAAGGCGTTAAGTTCGGCCGGGCCGAACTTTGGATACCCACCACCTCGGGTATATATATAAACCACCTTTCGTCAAATCCGGGGAAAAATGCATACCTTATGACCCCTAGCAGCTATATAGAAATATGTTCCGATTTGGACCAAATACTAATAAATACAAGTCATTGTTCATCTGTCTAAAACAAAATTTTGCTCTTTTTAATAGCTATATCTAAAAATAAACCGCTCTGAACCATAAACGACACGGACGTCGAAAAGCCTAGCATACGTCACAGTGTCAAATTTTAGTGAAATCGGATTATAAAAGCGCCTTTTATGGGGCCAAGACTTTAAATCGAGATGTCGGTCTGGACCGATTTCGACCAAGTTGCAGATACATGTCGAAGAGCCTAACACAACTCACTGTCCCAAATTTCGGCGAAATCGGACAATAAATGCGCATTTTATGGCCACAAAACCTTAAATCAAGAGATCGGTCTATATTGCAGCTATATCCAAATCTGGACCGATCTGAGCCAAATTGAAAAATAATATCGAAAGTTTTATCACAACTCACTGTCCCAAATTTCGGCGACATCGGATAATAAATGTGGCTTTTATGGGCCAAAGACTCTAAATCGGACGATCGGTCTATATGGCAGCTATATCCAAAACTGGACCGATCTGGGCCAAATTGGCAAAGGATGTCGAAGGGCCTAAGACAACTCACTGTCCCAAATTTCAGCAAAATCGGACAATTAATCTGGCTTTTATGGGTCTAAGACCCTAAATCGGGGGATCGGTTTATATGGCAGTTATATCCAAAACTGGACCGATCTAAGCCAAATTGGCGAAGGATGTCGAAGGGCCTAAGACAACTCACTGTCCCAAATTTCAGCAAAATCGGACAATTAATGTGGCTTTTATGGACCTAAGACCCTAAATCGGAGGATCGGTCTATATGGCAGCTATATCCAAAACTAGACCGATCTGGGCCAAACTGGCGAAGGATGTCGAAGGGCCTAAGACAACTCACTGTCCTAAATTTCAGCAAAATCGGATAATAAATGTGGCTTTTATGGGCCTAAGACCCTAAATCGGCGGATCGGTCTATATGGGGGCTATATCTAGATATAGTCCGATTTGGCCCATCTTCGAACTTAACCTGCTTATAGACAAAAAAAGAATATGTGCAAAGTTTCAGCTCAATATCTCAATTTTTGAAGACTGTAGCGTGATTTCAACAGACAGACGGACAGACGGACGGACATGTCTAGATCGTCTTAGATTTTTACGCTGATCAAGAATATATATACAATACTATATTGGGTCGGAAATGGATATTTCGATGTGTTGCAAACGGAATGACAAAATGAATATACCCCCATCCTTCGGTGGTGGGTATAAAAAAGTATATTTGATTAAATTTCATTCTAAGTATTATTAAAAATGCATTTACTTTCTTTTAAAAAATCCGCAATTACTTTTTGGGCAACCCAATAGTTTGGAGGCCACACTGAAGCATAGAAAAGCTGGCCAAAAAATACTATGTAAATTAAATATCTGCAGAAGTAGGGCCAGGTTATTTGTATGTGGCAGTCTGCCATCAATCTCACTTAAACGTTTTCGTCCTTTGTGATACTACAGGAAGAAAGGGAGGAAGATGCCTTCTAGTTCCTACTGTTGAACCACACCGATCGCTTTAAAAACCGCAACAATTTGCTAATGTTCACATCCGTAACTTCTCAAAGAAAAGAGAACCTTAAGTGTAAGCCCTTACAGCTTCTGCCAAGTCGTTACTCGCAACCTTCGGTCTGTTGACATGTTTACCAATCTCTGTCTGATGACAGACCGTCAGCAAAACGATAGACCTTTTCAAATTTAGATTGTGACACATAAATTTGGAGTGTTGACAACCCCCGCTCTGCGACCATCTATCATTCGTTGACTTTCGGGCTCGATCCTGAAGACTAAGCTTTTCCGACATGTAACATTCTAGTTTTTATACCCAATACCGAAGGATGGTGGGTATATTCAATTTCGTTTGCAGGACATCGAAATATCCATTTCCGACCCTATAAAGTATTTGTATTCTCGATCGTCGTAAAAATCGAAGACGATCTAGCCATGTCTGTCCGTCTGTCTACTGAAATCACAATACAGTCTTTAAAAATAGAGCTACTGAGTTGAGACTTTGCACAGATTCTTTATTTGTCCATAGGCAGGCTTCGAAAATGAGCTATATCGGACTATATCTTGATACATCCCCCATATAGACCGATCCGCCGATTTAGGGTCTTAGACTCATAAAAGCAACATTTATTATCCGATTTTGCTGAAATTTGGGACAGCGAGTTGTGTTAGGCCCTTCGACATCCTTCGTAAATTTGGCCCAAATCGGTCCAGATTGGGATATAGCTGCCATATAGGCCGATCCTCCAATTTAGGGTCTTAGGCCCATAAAAGCCACATTTATTATCCGATTTTGATGAAATTTTTTCCAGTGAGTTGTGTTAGGCCTTTCGACATCATTCGTCAATTTGGCCTAGATCGGTCCAGATTTGGATATAGCTGCCATATAGACCGATCCTCTGATTAAGGGTCTTAGGCCCATAAAAGCCACATTTATTATCAGATTTTGCTTAAATTTGGGACAGTTAGTTGTGATAGGCCCTTCGACATCCTTCGTCAATTTGGCCCAAATCGGTCCAGATTTGGATATAGCTGTCATCTAGGCCGATCCTCCTATTTAGGGTCTAAGGCCCATAAGAGCCACATTTATTATCGGATATTGATGAAATTTTTTCCAGTGAGTTGTGTTAGCCCTTTCGACATCATTCGTCAATTTGGCCTAGATCGGTTCAGATTTGGATATAGCTGCCATATAAACCGATCATCCGATTTTAGGGTCTTAGGCCCCTAAAAGCCACATTTATTATCAGATTTTGCTTAAATTTTTAAAAGTTAGTTGTTTTAGGCCCTTCGACATCCTTCGTCAATTTTGCCCAGATCGGTCCAGATTTGGATATAGCTGCCATATAGACCGATCCTCCGCTTAAGGGTCTTAGGCATCTAAAAGCCACATTTATTACTCGATTTTGTTAAAATTTGGTACAGTGAGTTATGATAGGCCATTCAACATCCTTCTTCAACTTGGCCTAGGTCGGTCCAGATTTGGATATAGCTGCCATATAGACCGATCTCTTGATTTAAGATTTTGCGCCCATAAAAGGCGCATTTATTGTCTGACTTCGCCAAAATTTGGGACAGTGCATTGTGTTAGGCTCTTCGACACTAACAACGCACCCTTCACCATAGGATATGGGCATACTAATTTCGTCATTCTGTTTGTAACTACTCGAAATATTCGTCTAAGACCCCATAAAGTATATATGTAAATATATTCCTTATCGTCATGACATTTTAAGTCGTCCGTCCGTCTGTCTGTCGAAAGCACGCTAACTTTCGAAGGGGAAGCTAGCCGCTTAAAATTTTGTACAAATACTTCTTATTAGTGTAGGTCGGTTGGGATTGTAAATGGGCTATATCGGTCCACGTTTTGATATAGCTGCCATATAAACCGATCTGCGATCTTAAGTTTTTGAGCCGCTGGAGGGCACAATTCTTATCCGATTTGGCTGAAAATTTGCATGAGGTGTTTTATTATGACTTCCAAAAAACTGTGTTAAGAATAGTTCAAATCGGTCTACAACCTGATATAGCTGCCATATAAACCGATTTGGGGTCTTGACTTCTTGAGCCGCTAGAGGGCGCAATTCCTATCCGATTTTGCTGAAATTTTGCACGACATGTTTTGTTATGACTTCCAACAACTGTGCTAAGAATAGTTCAAATCGGTGTACAACCTGATATAGCTGTCATATAAACCGATTTGGGGTCTTGATTTCTTGAGCCTTCACAGAGAGAAATTGTAATCCGATTTGGCTGAAATTTTGCATGAGGGGTTTTGTTATGACTTCCAACAACTGTGTTAAGAATAGTTCAAATCGGTCTATAACCTGATATAGCTGCCATATAAACCTATATGGGGTCTTGACTTCTTGAGCCACTAGAGGGCGCAATTATTATCCGATTTGGCTGAAATTTTGTACAACGGCTTCTCTTATGACCTTTAACCTACGTGTCGAATATGTCATTAATCGGTTTATAGCCTAATACAGCTCCCCTATAAACCGATCGCCCTATTTTATTTCTTCAGCCTCTAAAGTGCGAAATTCTTCTTTCTATGGTCTCCAATATTCAGTTCAATTATGGTCCGAAATGAGTCATAACTTGATAATGTTCCAATAACATAGCAATTCTTTTCTTTTATACTTTGTTTGCCTAAAAAGAGATACCGTGGCAAGAACTTGACAAATGCGATCCATTGTGGAGGGTATATAAGATTCGGCCGGCCGAACTTATCACGCTTTTACATGTTTTTTTTACCATTTAAAAGAATTTGGCTCTTATGTCAATTGTGACAAGACTTTAATTTACCTGAGTAAATCTGGAGGTATGATGCTTAACCTTCGTCTAACCACAAGTCCACTATCAAATTCATTTGGCGTATCATGGTAGATTGAGCAAAACGAGTCCCCCTGGTATTGTTGTGACGCCTCCTCCAATTTATTGCACTGCCTGTAAGGCGGTAATGATTGTCTGCAATACATCCGTCAGGTGAAGAGTGGCAAATAAGGTCAGTTTCACCAAATGAAATGAGGTTTGAACCAAAATTGGCCTAGACTTTGTCAAGTTAAGGTGACTTAGGACCATTTCTTGATAACGCTCATCTCCGACATCAACCACTATAGTTTTCGAAATAGACCAAAATAGAGATTAGATTATTTGAGCGTAAGCTAGACCGACATTTAGGGAATTCATTCATCTGTAAAGTCCATTATCAAAGGTAATATAAATTTGTTTTTAAACATTTGGGTAGAAAAGATTTCATCGCAAATCTTATTGTGGAACTCTTACACAGCTGAGTAGTAACCACCCACTTAAATAAATAAATATGCCTGTTTTACTTTTTCCAACTTTTATTGGAAACCTTAAAAATTTGTTGTCAAGAGGCTGAAAATGAATAATAGTACGTAATTAATTATACAAAATAAATGTGAAAACTAATTATTTCCAAGTTATTTCAATTTCTCTCAAGTAAGACAATTTTTGTGAAAATAATTAAAATAATTTATTGATGTATCATAAGAGAATTTAATAGGCACTTGTGGTTAACCATAAATTTAACAAACATGTGGTTTTCGAACAATCACTAAAGAAAATAACCACAAACTGAGCAAATTAATTATGCGGAATTAGTTCATGTTAAGTTACCTGAAATTAAATGTTGTGTTGTAATTTAAATAAAAACAAAATCATATTATAAGCAAGTAAAAAGGCATTAAGTTCGGCCGGGCCGAACTTTGGATACCCATCACCTCGGTTATTTATATAAACCACCTTCTATCAAAATCCGGTGAAAATTGCATACCTTATGTCCCATAGCAGTTATATCGAAATATGTTCCAATTTGGACCAATTTGGACCAAATACTAATAAGTACAAGTCAATCTTCAATTGTGTATAACAAAATATTGGTCTTTTTAGTAGCTATATTTAAAAATAAACCGATCTGAACCATATACGACACGGATGTCGAGAAGCCTAACATAAGTCATTTTGTCAAATTTCAGTGAAATCGGATTATAAATGCACCTATTATGGGGCCAAGACTTTAAATCGAGATATCCGTCAACATGGCAGCTATATCCAAATCTGAACCGATCAGGACCAAAATGAAGAAAGATATCGAGGGGCCTAAGACAACTCAATGTCCGAAATTTTAGCAAAATCGGATAGTAAATGCGGCTTTTATGGGTCTATGACGCTAAAACCGAGATACCGGTCTATATGGCAGCTATATCCAAATCTGGACCGATCTGTGCCATATTGCAGACGTATTTCAAGGGACTTAACTTAACACAACGTCCCAAATTTCGGGGACATCGGATAATAAATGCGACTTTTATGGGTCCAAAACCTTAAGTCGAGAGATCGGTCTATATGGCAGCTATATCCAAATCTCTACCGATCAGGGCCAAATGGTATAAAAATATCGAAGGGCCTAAGACAACTGAATGTCCCAAATTTCAGGAAAATCGGATTATTAATGTGGCTTTTATGGGCCTACCACCCTAAATCGGAGGATCAGTCTATATGGCAGCTATATCAAAATCCGAACCGATCTATGCCATATTGTAAAATATGTCAAGGGATCGGTCCATATGGCAGCTATATCCAAATCTGGACCGATCTGGGTAAAATTGACGAAGGATGTCGATGTGTCTAACACAACTCACTGTCCCAAATATTCGAAAAATAAATGTGGCTTTTATGGGCCCAAGACCCTAAAACGGAGGATCGGTCCATAGGGCAGCTATATCCAAATCTGAACCGATCTGGCCAAAATTGACGAAGGATGTCGATGTGTCTAACACAACTCACTATCCCAAATATCCGCAAAATCGGATAATAAATGTGGCTTTTAAGGGCCTAACACCCTAAATCGGCGGTCTATATGGGGGCTATATTAAGATGGGCACATTAGCCAATCACGGATATATGGGACTAGGTTTGTTTGTTTCGTATAGACTGAAAAACGGCAGAAACGATTTTTTCGAAATTTTCGCATATTGTGTAGGTTAGTCTGGAAGGAAACATAGGCTATGTGATTTTTCGGTATCGGAAGGGGGGCGGACTCTCCCCCTAATGCCAAAAACACAACCCAAAATCAAAAGTGTATCGATCGGGTCAATGTGGGTATCAAATGAAAGGTATTGGAGAGTAGAATGCGAATATGGTATTAAAATATGAGTCTTAGTACCCATCGGGCCGCCCCAACCCAAAAACTCCCCCAAACAGACATATTGGAAGTTCATTTCAATGTGGGTGGCTCAAATGAAAGGTATTTGGGAGTAGATTTCGAATCTGGCATACAAAATCAGATCGAAATATGTTTCCTTTGTCTGGAAGTAAACATTGGCTATATGAATTTTAGATATCGGGCGTTTTGGGGTACGCCCTAAAGCACCCCTAAAGAATAAAGAACGAATATGATTTCAGTGCAAAGTACCGGTGGCAGCCCTAGGACCAAAACACTCTCCAAACGGTTCGTATTTATCGGCCATGGCAATATGGGGCTCAAATTAATGGGATTTGGAAGTGCAGCACGAATTTGATATCCATATTTGAGTCGAAATGCATGAGGTGTCAATCCTCCCCTAATGCGAAATTACCCTAAGGAAGAACATTACCACCAGGAACCGAGAAGGGGCAAATTCTCACTCATCAATGAGTTCTTTCCGATTCAAGTTTAAGCTCAGTGATAAAGGACCTTTTTTTATAGCTGAGTCCGAACGGCGTCCAGTAGTGCGACACCTCTTTGGGGAAAATTGTTTAAGTGACCATGCATGGCATTGTATCTCACAAATGTCGCCAACATTTAGAGGAGATAAACATTGCTTTGTCCGATGTTCTCGCTAGGATTCGAACGCGTTTAGTGTCATAGGCCACAATGGCATGAATTCGACATCCTCTTTCAGGGCTAAGGGTACCCACCCATTTAGAGGAGAAAAACATTGCTTTGTCCGATGTTCTCGCTAGGATTCGAACGCGTTCAGTGTCATGGGCTACAATGGCATGAATTCGATATCCTCATTCAGGGCTAAGTGTACCCACCCTAAAAAGATATTAGAGAGTTATAGAAGGCGCAGCGGAGCGGGCCCGGTTCGGTTAGTCATATATGACTCCATAAGCATCTAATGAGCCCGAGTATTGTTCGAATCTTCTGAACACAGTAATGACCGCTCAGTCAAATCTATATGAATACAGATATAGACTATAGAAAGAAGTCTTTCAAAGAATTGTTTTTCGCACCATCGACCCGTGGTGAATGGAACACACAAATTTGTCCAAACCAATCATAACCTCCTAAATATATTGTTGCTTGACACATATGCTACATTGTTTGAAAATTTAAATCACTGTAATTTAATATTTTGTTCCGAACATATTAAAGTTCCTTCTTTGCCCTCTTCTCCCAGTTCAAATATGGTCAATGTGGATGTTTTGAAAAGTTTTCGAAAACAATTTCATTATAATATAGTTTCTTGATTGTCTCTCTGAAGAATCTAGTTTATGCAATGATATCCTTTTGTGTTTCTCTTTGGTTTGTTTCATGTCACATTGCAAACTTCGAGCAGCTTACGCCATACAGAGTTGACCCCAAAAAAGTTTATTGTTTCGTGGTTGTACGAGTGTGTTATTCTTGTGGAGCTCTTCCAATAGAGAAAAAGATACAAACTGCCCTTGTCATAAAGCTAGAGAACGTGATGGAGTGTAACCAGTGGGAAGCAGACAAGGGTAAGCCGGGTACAACCTGCTTCAAATTTCACTCAATTTTTATGATGGTTTACAGCAGAAAGTGGTTAAAGGTGGCATCTGGCCTTATAGTCCTCAATGAATGTTGTTATGGTTCTTAAGTGATACAGTGGTGTTAAACCTTTAAAAGAACATATACCAAGTTATTAGCAAGAAAAGGTTTGCTATGCGGTGCCGACTATGTAATACCCTACACCAAACCTTTAAGTGGAAATTGGGCAATCTTGTTCTCTTCTTGATGGACTTTGGCAGAAGCTTACAGGTGGGTAATAAAACAATCAGTAAAAATTTCAATCAGATTTATTATAACTTACAACAACTCTGTCTTTATAAGTGCAAATCGAGCGATATGTATATATGGAAACTATATTCAACTTTGAATTTATTTCTATGAAATCCAAAAGTAATCTGAAGTCATAAGAGAGAAGAAGCCTTGGTGCAAACTTAATTAATGGATATTAATTCTGGTGAAAATCGAAAGAACTTATTTAAGGGAGCTATATTCAAATCTGATACGAATCGATATCCAAATCTGACAAGATTTTGTCCAGTTTCAATGGGCTTCGTCTCTAGGCAAAACATGTTCGGGAGGGAAGAATCATATATATCATCCAACAATGGGTTTCCCGTTTATCTATTTGTAGACAAAAACAAGTAAAAGCATGCTAAGTTCGACCCGACAGAATCTTGGGAACCCAACACCATGGATTCTGTTAAAAATGCATACAAAACAAGTAAGAGTGTGCTTAGTTCGGCCAGGCAGAATCTTATATACCCTTCGCCGTTGATCGCATTTGTCGAGTTCTATGCGCGGTATCTCATTTTAGGCAAACAAAGAATAACGGAAATGAATTGGTATGCTATTGGAGCTATATCAAGTTATAGCCCGATTCGGACCATAAATAAATGCTGAACATTGTACAAGTCATTGTGTAATATTTCAGTTCATTCGGATAAGAATTGCGCCTTGTAGGGGCTCGAGAAACAAAATCGGGAGATAGGTTTATATGAGCTGTATCAAGCTATTGATCGAGTCAGACCATACAAAACACGTATGTTGAAGGTCATGAGAGAAGCCGTTGTACGAAATGTCTTCCAAATCGGATGGGAATTGCGCCCTCTAGAGGCTCAAGAAATCAAAATCCCTGATGGGTTTATATGGCAGCTATATGAGGTTATATACCGATTTGCGTCATACTTAGAACAGTTATTAGAAGTCATAACAACATAACATCTTATGACATCTCATGCAAAATTTCAACCAAATCGGATGAGAACTGCTCGCTCTATTGGCTCAAGAAGTCAAGATCCAAGATCGATTTATATGACAGCTATCCCGGATTATGGACCGATTTGAATGACATTTAATACAGCTGTTGGAAGTGATACCAAAACATTACGTGCAAAATTTCACGTAAATCGGATTACAATTGCGCCCTCTATAGGCTCAAAAAGTCAAGACCCAAGATCAATTTATGTGGCAGCTATATCAAAACATGAACCGATTTGAACCATACTTAGCGCAGTTGTTGTAAGTGCTACCAAAACACTACGTGCGACATTTCAGTCAAATCGGACGAGAATTGCGCCCTCTAGAGGCTCAAGAAGTCAAGACCCAAGATCGGTTTATGAGGCAGCTATATCAAAACGTGAACCAATTTGGCCCATTTACAATCCCAACCGACTTACACTAATAAAAAGTATTTTTGCAAATTTTCAAGCGGCTAGCTTTACTCCTGCCAAAGTTAGCGTGCTTTCGACAAATAGACACACGGACAGACGGTCGCACATGGCTACATCGACTTGAAATGACATGACGATCAAGAATATATATACTTTAAGGGGTCTCAGACGCATATTTCGAGGTGTTACGAACAGAATGACGAAATTAGTGTACCCCAATGACGAATTAGCTAGTAATCGGCTTGTTGTGCGCTCTACAAACTATAAAGTAGGTTAGGTTAGGTTAGGTTGAAAATAGGGTGCAGATATTAATTCGGCCCATGCCACTATGGACATACACCTAACCAGTAATCGGCTTGTTGTGCGCTCTAAAAACTGTAAAGTAACCTGTAAAAAGAAAATTTTTAGTTAGGAACTCCGTGCTACTTACAAAATCCTTAATTGATTTCAATACCACTCCCCTAAGTTGGTTCATGTCTGATATTGTGTCTCCACCTAAGTGCCGATATCTGTTAGACGCGAAAGACGTGTAATGATTAAGGAAATGCTCCAACGTCTCATCATCTTCCCCTCATGCTCTACACATGCCCATCGCTTGCCGCATCGATTTTACATAAGTGATCTCATAGTCCTATATATCCCGTTATGATACCTAATACCTATACTGACCTTCTGTAATAGCCTCATATTCCCACGATCTGGATCCCCCATAGGATTTTTGCCGTCCTACCGACCGTTTCGCTGTTCTACAATGTTGCATGTGCATTCGTCGCCCATTCTCTTACCTCGAACTGAGTCGATCCGAAAGGCTTCGGGTTAACCAAGTCTATTAACTGCAGTCCTCTGACCTACACCGCCAAATCGTTTCATTTCCTCTTGCGCAGTTATGGCCCGGCACCCAAGCGATGCGAATTTTGCCATCCTCAAAGAAGGCGTTAGTCTCCTTCTTACACTGCAAGACTGTTCGTGACCTTACCGTCCTGGTTGTTATAGCCCTTATGGCAACTTTACTGTCGGTAAAGATGTTCACACTCGACGTCCTCGAGTTAGCACCACACCACTTCATTCATTCCGTAATCGCCCGGATCCCGCCTGCAGGACCGTATTATGGCCAGGCAGTCTAAAACAGATCTCAGTTCCTGGGTTCTCAATGTAAACCTCCAGGCCCACTCTGTCCTCTAGCTATGATCCATCCGATGGCAAGCTTTGATCCTCCAGATGGCAATACTAGGGTTCCATCAATCCAAGACTGTGCCGATGGCAGCAGTGCCTCGCACTCGACTTCATGGTTTATCTCAGATAACCGATCGGAAACCTCTTGCCTTCCTTCCAGGTTTCCTATCGTCGCCTCGATTATATCTCGATTATACTGCCTCAATTCATTCTCCCAGCACCTTAAGTCTCATAGCCGCAGTGGCTGCCTCACACTTAATTTCTATGTCACTGGGTCGGATATCAAGAATAGTCTCCAGTGCCCTAGTGGGCGTGGTTCTTATCACTCCGCCTATCCCAAGACATGTTCTCTGAACCTGTTGTATGGTCCTTATGTTGCACTTTTTCTCCATAGCAGTCCACCAAACTACTGAGGCGTAAGTAAGTATTGGTCTAATCACGCTCCTGTAGAGCCAGTGGACTATCTTAGGATTCAAGCCTCATTTCGAGCCCAAGGCCCGTCTACATAGTACGCTCCTGAATGTGACACTTCAAATTCAGTTTCCTGTCCAAGATCATACCCAAGTATTTGACCTTGTCAGATATCCAAATCGTCTTATTGAGGAAACGTAGTGCGTTAAATTGGCCCACCTTCGTCTTCCTCGTGAACAGGCATATTTCAGTCTTCTCTTGGTTGACATTGTGACCTCTGGGTCTAGCCCAGTCATATGCCATATGCAAGACCCTTTCGGTCCTTCTGAATAGCTCGTTCGTATCTTTACCCCATAGAAGTGTTATAAAATCTTCTGCGTAGCAGGCAGGTTCAAATCCCTCCTCAGTCAGCAGCCGTAATAGGTCATTTATGGTGGTCACCCATAGAAGAGGCCCCTCTGTGGCGTGCCCTGTGCCATTTTCTCCCTTCTGTTTATTGTATCCACTTGTTCCTTAGCATATGTTTTATCCAGTCTCTAAGGACCGGGTCCACCCGGTACTGGTCTAAGGATTGGATTGGTCAGTGTGTCTGTCCGCACATTATTAAAAGCCCCCTCGATGTCAATGCATACCGCCAGGATGTACGTCAGCATCAAAAGATTCTTCTATTTTATGCACAACTTCGTGCAGGGCAGCCTCCACCGACCTTCTGTTGAGATAGGCATGCTGTTTGTGTCTGAACCGTTTGTCGGATATCCTACTCTTTATCATGGTGTCCACAATACGTTCCATGGCTTTGAGTAGAAAGTATGTGAGGCTTATGGGTCTGCAGGCCTTTGGTATTGCATAACTTGCCTTGCCGGGCTTGGGTATAAACACCACCCTTAGCTCCTGTCAGGCTTTCGGAGTATATGCAAGTCCTAGGCACGCTGTGAAAATTTTGGCCAGATGAGGCGCCAGATAGTCTGCCTCTTTTTGTAGTAACGCCGGAACAATTCCATCAGGTCTTCGTGACTTAAATGGTTTTAAGCTCCTCAAGGATTCCTTCGCCATAAATTCCGTTATTACAGACCTTCGATTAGGGTTATTATTTCAAGATTCCGGTATCTCCGTGAGTCCCTTCATATCCTGTGGAAAATGGGTTTTCATCAGAAGCCTCAACATGTCCTTTGCTCTCACCTACATGTCGTCTACTAAAGTTTCAGTTTGGACATGGGTTTTTGGGAGAAACTTTTTATACCCACCACCGAAGGATGGGGGTATATTCATTTTGTCATTCCGATTGCAACACATCGAAATATCCATTTCCCACCCCATAAAGTGTATATATTCTTGATCAGCGTAAAATTCTAAGACGATCTAGACATGTCCACCCGTCTGTCTGTTAAAATCACGCTACAGTCTTTAAAAATAGAGATATTGAGCTGAAACTTTGCACAGATTATTTTTTTGTCCATAAGCAGGTAAAGTTCAAAAATGGGCTATATAGGACGATCCGCCTATTTAGAGTCTTAGGCCCATAAAAGCCACATTTATTATCCGATTTTTCTGAAATTTAAGACAGTGAGTTGTTTTTGGCCCCTCGATATTCCTTGTCAATTTGGCTCTGATCGGTTCAGATTTGGATATTGCTGCCATATAGACGGATCCTCTGATTTAGGGTCTTAGGCCCAAAAAAAACCATATTTATTATCCGATTTTGATGAAATTTTTTCCAGTTAGTTGTGTTAGATCCTTCGACATCCCTCGTCAATTTGGCCCAGATCGGTCCAGATTTGGATATAGCTGCCATATAGACCGATCTTCTTAGGCCCATAGAAGCCACATTTATTGTCCGATTTTGCTACAATTTGGGACAGTGAGTTATGTTAAGCCTCTCGATTCATTTCTGCAATATGTCACAGATCGGTCCACATTTGGATATAGCTGCCATATTGACCGATCTCTCATTTTAAGGTTTTGGACCCATAAAAAGCGCATTTATTGTCCGATATCGCTTAAATTTTCAACAGCGAGTTGTGTTAGAGCTTCGAAATCCTTCTTTAATTTGGCCCAGACCGGTCCAGATTTTAATATATCTGCCATATAGACCGATCTCTTGATTTAAGGTTTTGGACCCATAAAAGGCGTATTTATTTTCCGATGTCGCCAAAATTTGGGACAGTGAGTTGTGTTAACCTCTTCGACTATTATTTTAGATGTAGTTAGTAAAAAGACCAATATTTATACCCTACATTACTACTGTGGTAC
>NC_081556.1:134483678-134576178 GCF_963082655.1 Stomoxys calcitrans | reverse complement strand
GGTATACTAATCTAGTCATTTCGTAACACCTCGAAATATTCGTCTAAGATCCCATAAGGTATGTATATTCTTGTTCATCTCGTCGTTCTGAGTCTATATAGCCATGACCGCTCGTTCTTCCGTCAGTCAAAATCACGATAGCTGTCGAACGCGTAAGGCCAGCCACTTGAAATTTTGCACACATACTTTATTTTTATGTAGGTCGTTGGGAATTGCAAATGGTCTATATTGGTTCAGATTTAGATACAGCTCCCATATAAACCGATCTCCCGATTTGATTTCTTGAGCCCCTGGAAGCCGCAATTTTTGTCAGATTTGACTGAAATTTCGCAAGTAGTGTTCCGGTATGACTTCCAACATCCGATTGCGCTGAAATTTTGCATGTAGTGTTCCGTTATAACTTCCAACTGTGCAAAGTATGGTCTAAATTGTTCTCTTACCTGATATTACTCCCATATAAACCGATCTCCTGATTTGACTTCTTGAGCCCTTACAAGCCGCAGTTTTTTTTCGATTTGGCTGAAATTTTGCATGTTGTGTTCTGTTTTGACTTTCAACAATTTTTCTAAATACGGTCTAAGGCACAGTCTATAATCTGATATAGCTCTAATGTAAACCGGTCTCTCGACCATCCTTGTTCGGTTCCTAGAAGCTTTAATTTTTAATGGTTTGGCAGGAGCTTGCTGTGCAGAATAAAATGATGCCCTTCAACTAAATTTATTTTGTATACATTTTTAGCAGAATCCATGGTGGTGGGATCCTTAGATTCGGGCCGGCCAAACTAACCACTCTCTTACTTGCTATCTTTTGTCCTTTGTTTGTATGGAGGAAGATATATAAGATTCGGCCCCGCCGAACTTAGCACGCTTTTACTTGTTTACAAATTATTGGGTTGCCCAAAAAATAATTGCGGATTTTTTAAAAGAAAGTAAATGCATTTTTTATAAAACTTAGAATGAACTTTAATCAAATATACTTTTTTACACTTTTTTTCTAAAGCAAGCTAAAAGTAACTGCTGACAACTGACAGAAGAAAGAATGCAATTACAGAGTCACAAGCTGTGAAAAATTTGTCAACGCCGACTATATGAAAAATCCACAATTACTTTTTCGGCAACCCAATAGCATGGACAGACAGACGGAAATAGCTAAATCAAATCAGAAAGCGATTACGAGTCGATCGTTTTACCTATCAATGGGTTTATCTCGCTTCCTTCTGGGCGTTACAAAAAAATGCACTATGTTATAATACCCTGTACCACAGTAGTGGTGTAAGTTATACAAATTGAATGCCCTTTTTTCCAGATGAATAAATTCTCCATTCTATAAAAACTTTTAGAATAACGGTTAACTTGTATTCACTAGACAATAACTTTAGATATACCTCTGTGTGTATTCTTAAAGAACTTTAAAATACCCTCCAACGGACTCCCATATGTATCAAAGAAAATTTATTCATTATAAGAAATGTCCAACTCCCATGTCAATATGATCAATATTTATATTGTCACTGAACTTCACCTTTCAATGTTATCCTGATGTGTCCTTTACCTTTCGCAAAAAATTTATGTACGCATGGCTTGCCTAGTCATCAGTGAAGCATAGTAAAGATATATTAAATGATGTTCCTTAACTCCTAGTGCTGCACGAAAGCATTCCCCCATAGAGGAACATAAAATGAAAATGACATCCTTTTGTTGTCATCACAAAATCAATATGTCAATATAACAAATAAAGTTTTATTTGTAGTCTCTGAAACAGCAGAAGTTGCTAGCCTTGAACAAATACCAGCACATCTTTCTATCCATAATCCCGAAAAGACTGTTGTATGGGGGGTGGGAAAGTGTGGGCAAGGAGTAACCATTGGCATGTGTGCAGTTTGCAGACATGCAATGGCTGCAGTGTCGCAAGCCCTTTAATGCATCCCCCTTAAAGAGCTAAGGAGAGAACATAAAACGTTGTAATAAATTCTCGAAAACAAAATCCCCATGGGAAAAAGAATTTCAAGTTGCAGACATCATTTATTAAATCATTCAGGGATTGTGTTGGCTTACCAAATGGATTTTCTCTTTAACGAAATGAGCGAGTAATGCAGATGTATATCAGAAATGGTTTTTGTGATTTAGGGGCATGTATAAAGAATTAACGAAAATTTAAAACTGGCGGGAAAAATGGTGTAACTAAAAGTTTAAAGGAAAATTTTGATGTATGATTAGGCGTAGGAGAATGATGGATACCAAATAAAGGTACTGAGCGGATTTTATTATCAAAGTCCAGGCCAGTCTTGACTTCCTATTCATCTCAACTGTGGACATGCTGTTCCAAATCGCTAGGAAAAAGGAAGCTATCATTGATATATGGTTGCCCAAAAAGTAATTGCGGATTTTTCATATAGTCGGCATTGACAAATTTTTTCACAGCTTGTGACTCTGTAATTGCATTCTTTCTTCTGTCAGTTATCAGCTGTTACTTTTAGATTGCTTTAGAAAAAGTATATTTGATTAAAGTTCATTTTAAGTTTTATAAAAAATGCATTTACTTTCTTTTAAAAAATCCGCAATTACTTTTTGGGCAACCCAATAAAACTTGTGATGGGTCAGTGCTCAACTAATAGGAGCAAATAAACCTTCTATTTCTCCAAAGATACCATATTGTAAAGCATAAATTAAATTTAGCAAACTTGCGGATTTTCCTTTTCGCCTTAAGTCGAAATATTTCTCGAAAATTTATCCAAAAACTCATTTTTAACCTTATATGATAACATTTATTTTGGCTAAATCGTTTCCCTTACTTTTATGTATGAACTGAAACTAAATTGTTTTTGTAATCTGTATATCTTTTGATATACTGTAGCAATACCATAAAGTAGCCAATTTAGTTGTTGTTATCCAGTATACCTATTATTGTGGGACACCATAAGAGCACACCACATAAAAATAAAACTAAGTAGTCGTAGTAAAATTGCAGGAAATTTAAGTTATGGCTTTTATGCGACAGCACTTCCTTACCAAGAGTTGTGAAACATGCTCACAGTGGTTGAAAAGAAAAAGCTAAGCTTATGAGAAAAGGAATAAAAAAAATGTAAAAGCAAGCTAAGTTCGGCCGGGCCGAATCCTTGCAACCCACCACCATGGATTCTGTGAAAAATTTTTACAAACTAAATTTAGGTGCAGAGCATTATTTTATTCTACATGCCAAAATTCTATCAAACCTTTTTTTTCTGTCAGCCAACACGAAAGGGGATGTCCCCTATGAATGCAGTGCATTGCGTTGGCGAGACTTTGGTTTTCAATCTTTGGATGTCAAAGTGGGTGGGAAAAACATTAGCCAGAAGTCGATTCTACATACAAACGGTTTGGACGAAATAAGAATTCTCTCTATAATGCATTGTGCGGTCCGCTGGCCAATCAATTACAAACGGGTGTGTTCCGTTCGTGGAATGTCTAGTATCCCTGACATATATCTTTACATCAAGAATAAGAAGACTAATATCAGACGAACACCCACAATGAAAGTACCGATAGAACAACGTCAAACAACCCACATTGCGACGATGATGAAGGGAGGCAATAGAGTTGAACACCCCACTGTCCCCAATCAACGCCATCGCTCTCCTCTGTACACGGTCCAGTAGATTCAGGGATGATTTTGAAATTCCAGCCCATACATGTGAGATGTACTCCATTTTCGGTCTTATGAAAGTGGTGTAGGTGTTACGAAGATCAGACGGAGTGAAGTAATTCTTACATCGTTCAAGGAAGCCTAAACACTTGAATGCTTCTTTCGAATGCTTCAAATACATGTTTAGCCCAACGGACATCAGACTTTGTATTTTCATGCCCAGAACATCAAGAGCTTCTGATTGCTCAACATCTACACCGTTGATAGACAAAGATGATCGTTTGTATGAAAACAAGCAGCACTGAGTCTTCCGTGCATTAAAATCTACTCAATTCATTGGACCCCATTTAGAAATGGCCAGCAAATCCTGGTAGAGTGTATCGTCCATAACCCGCCTCCTGTCCTCAATCTCTCGAAGACTTGGCCTATGTTCGAATGAGTACGAATGACAGAGATAACTGTCATCCACAAATGAGTGCATCGGATTCGATGTCTGACCCAACAGATCGTTGATGAAAATTAGAATAAGAGAAAGAAGAGAGCCTGCAAAAATTAAAGCTTCTAGGAACCGAACAAGGATAATCGAGAGACCGTTTTATATGGGAGCTATATCAGGTTATCGAGCGATTTGAACCGTACTTGACATAGTTAATAAAGTCATAAGAGAACATTGCGGCTTCCAGGGTCCCAAGAAGTCAAATCGGGAGATCGGTTTATATAGGAGCTATATCAGGTTATAAGCCGATTTAGACTGTACTTAACACAGTTATTGAAAGTCATAAGAAAACACTATATGCGAAATTTTAGTGGCTTCCTGGGGCTCAATAAGTAAAATCGGAAGATCGGTTTATATGGGAACTATATCAGGTTATAGACCGAATCGGACCGTACTTAACACAGTTGTTGGAAGTCATAACGGAACACCACATGCAAAATTTCAGTCAAATCGGATGAAATTTTCGACTACCACGGACTCAAGAAATCCAATCGGGAGATCGGTTTATATGGGAGCTATATCTAAATCTTAACCGATGTAGCCCATTTGCAATCTCCAACGACCTACATCAGTATTTAGTATCTGTGCAAAATTTCAAGTGGCTAGCTTTGCGCATTCGACCGCTATCGTGATTTCGACAGACGGACGGACGGACATGGCTATATCGAATCAGATTATTGAGATGACCCAGAATATATATACCTTATGGGGTCGCAGATCAATATTTCGAGATGTTACAAACGGAATGACTAGGCTAGTAGTCCCCCATTCTGTGGTGGTGGGTATGCAAAGTTTTATATAACACTAGCTGGATAGGGCCCTCCACCATAGGATGGGGGGTATACTCATTTCGTCATTCTGTTTGTAACTACTCGAAATATTCGTCTGAGACCCCATAAAGTATATATATTCTTGATCGTCGTGACATTTTATGTCGCTCTAGCCATGTCCGTCCGTCTGTCCGTCCGTCCGTCTGTCTGTCGAAAACACGCTAACTTCCTAAGGAGTAAAGCTAGCCGCTTGAAATTTTGCACAAATACTTCTTATTAGTGTAGGTCGGTTGGTATTGTAAATGGGCCATATCGGTCCATTTTTTGATATAGCTGCCATATAAACCGATCTTGGGTCTTGACTTCTTGAGCCTCTAGAGTGCGCAATTCTTATCCGATTGGAATGAAATTTTGCACGACGTGTTTCGTTATGATATCCAACAACTGTGCTAAGTATGGTTCAAATCGGTCTATAACCTGATATAGCTGCCATATAAACCGATCTTGGGTCTTGACTTCTTGAGCCTCTAAAATGCGCAATTCTTAACCGATTGGAATGAAATTTTGCACAACGTGTTTTGTTATAATATCCAAAAACTGTGCGTAGTATGGTTCAAATCGGTTCATAACCTGATATAGCTGCCATAGAAACCGATCTTGGATCTTGAATTCTTAAGCCTCTAGAGGGCGCAATTCTTATCCAATTTGAATGAATTTTGACACGACGTGTTTTGTTATTATATCCAACAACTGTGCTAAGTATGATTCAAATCGGTGTATAACCTTATATAGCTGCCATATAAACCGATCTTGGGTCTTGACTCCTTGAGCCTCTAGAGGGCGCAATTCTTAACCGATTGGAATGAAATTTTGCACAACGTGTTTTGTTATGATATCCGACAACTGTGGCAAGTATGATTCAAACCCGTTCTTAATCTGGTATAGCTGTCATATAAACCGATCTTGGATCTTGACTTCTTGGGCCTCTAGAGGGCGCAATACTTATCCGATTTTATTGATGAAAACACGTAGTGTTTTGGTATAACTTCCAACAACTACGCTAAGTATGGTTTGAATCGGTTCATAACCTGATATAGCTGTCATATAACCGATCGGTGGTCTTGACTTTTGCACGTAGTGTTTTAATATTACTCTCAACAACTGTGCTAAGTATGATTCAAATCGGTTCATAAACTGGTATAGCTGTCATATAAACCGATCTTGGATCTTGACTTCTTGAGCCAATTGCGCGCGCAATTCTCATCCGATTTGGCTGAAATTTTGCATGAGGTGTTTTGTTATGACTTCCAATAACTGTGCTAAGTATGGCGTAAATCGATATAGAACCTGATATAAATAGCTGCCATATAAACCGATTTGGGATCTTGACTTCTTTAACCTCTAGAGGGCGGAATTCTCATCCGACATTTAGTACAACGGCTTCTCTCATGACCTTCAACATACGTGTCGAGTATGGTCTGAATCGATCAGTAGCTTGATACAGCTCCCATATAAACCTATCTCCCGATTTTGCTTCCTGAGCCCCAACAAGGCGCAATTTTTATCCGAATGAACTGAAATATTACACAATGACTTCTACAATGTTCAGCATTCATTTATGGTCCAAATCGGACTATATCTTGATATAGCTCCAATAGCATAACGGTTCTTATTCAATATTCTATGTGAGAGATACCGCACATAGAACTCGACAATGGTGGAGAATATAAAAGATTCGTCCCAGCCGAACTTATCACGCTCTTACTTGTTTTAATTTTATTTTTTAAAGTTTTTACTTAACTTTATTTTTACTTTCCTTTTATTTATAATTATTATCATTATTATTACTATTTATTTTTTATTTAAAAGAATATCTTACATCTCTTCATTTAATCCAGCTTCTAGATATAAGATATTAACCACGTGTTATGCTCTATACGAGCTTCACCATCGAAATGATCCTTACTTCCACTGATTTCGGTAAAGATAAACAAATCCAAATACATGCATACTTGGATGCCCAGATAAACTGTTTGCCTGAGCTTTTCTTGTAGTTCCTCGAATGCCATAGCCTCACTACCTTTTGTGTCACGTCAAACAAGTTTATTATGCGTGACTTTGTGCAATTTTGCCTTTATTAGTTTTTCGAATGAAGAAAAGCAAAATTAAAGCGAATGAACTTTAGCGCTACTGCCACCTCCTTTGCCGATGATATATTGGCACATATCCTGCCAGATTGTGGCTGTGTGTGTGTGTGCGTTTACAGTACACATACTGGAGCTCTTAAATGGAAAACCATAAGAAAGCATCATTTAGATGGTGTTATACATGCAAAACGCAACGACAGGAATATCAAGGACTTGTAGTATTTTTGGAGCCATTATAACATCATAAAATCTTATTGGTCTCTTTAATTAAAGTGCGCTACCAAGAATTGTTGTTGTTAAAGTAAATATGGGTATTTTTTTTATATTGTTTAATCTAAAGTATAAGTATGTCGAAATATTTAATGAAACTCCGCATATGCAATGAAATTTTTGGCAGTCGGCAAAAATCTTTCCTGTGCCAAGACACAACGAAATTTTGTGGCTAAGTGGAATACTAAAAATCACTGTCTACGGATGAATCGAGAATAAGCAACCTGGTAAAATTTCCCCAAATATCTTGAGTTGAAGCCCATATGTGGTTTTTACGTATCAAAAGCTGCTAGGAGCCGTAGAAGACTAATCGAAAAATCGAAATATATGCGAGCTATATCAGAGTATAGACCGATTAGAACCGGACAAAAATTGCGGCTTACAAGCGAAAGGGACCTTAATTCGTGACACAATCGAAAAATTCAAAATATCACTGAAAATCCAATAAAAATAGAATTTTCAGTTAAAATTTTTAAATTTGGATGTTTCACTGAAATTATGTTTCCTAGAAGGAAATGAGCCCTGAATCTTAACTTCATTAAAAATTCAAAACATAAATTTAATACCAAGAAAAAGCATGCTCCGTTCGGCCAGGCCGAATCTTACATACCCTCCACCTTGGATCGCATTTGTCAAATCTTCTTCCCGGTATCTCATTTTAGGCTATTGGAGCTATAATTGAATTGAATTTTGTAGAACATAATAGAAGTCATTGTGCAAAATTTCACCCAATTCGAATAAGATTTTTGGAGCTGTAACAGGCGAATCCAGACCATATTTGACACATATATAGGAGGTCACAGGGAAAAAAGTTTTACAAACTTTCAGCAAAATCGAATGGTGACTAAACTCTCTAGGGGCTCAAGAATTTAAGATCCCAGATCGGTTTATATGGCAGCTATATCAGGTTGTCGACCATTTTGGATCATACTAAGCACAATTGTTGGAAGTCATAACAAAACGCGTCATGCAAAATTTCAGCCAAATTGAATAAGAATTGCGCCATCTAGAGGCTTGAGAAATCAAGATCCCAGGCAAAAAACATGAACCGATGTGGCCCATTTACAATCCCAACCGACCTACACTAATAAAAAGTATTTGTGCAAAAGTAAACGTGTATTCGACAGACAGACGGACGGACATGGCTAGCTCGACTTGAAATGACATGATGATAAAGGATTTGTATACATTATGGGGTCTTAGACGAATATTTCGAGGAGTTACAAAAGAAAGAACGAAATTTGTATACCAACATCCTTTGGTGCAGGGTATAAAAATCAAATCCAATAAAATCGAATTTTTAGTTGAAAATTTTAAATTGGCTCTATCTCCTAAACTATGTGTTCAAGAGAGAAATGGGCCTTAATTCGTGACGACATCGAAAAATTAAAAATTTCGTTGAAAATCCAATTAAAGTCTAATTTTAAGTGGACAATTTTAAATTGGCTGTATCTCCTTAGCTGTGCGTCCTCCAAGGAAATGGGCCTTAATTCGTGACTCCATTGAAATATTTAAAATTTAGTTAAAAATTAAATTTTAAGTTAAAAGTTTTAAATTGGCGGTATCTCTCAAAATATCCTACTGAGAAATTGGCCTTACTTCGCTACTCCAACGAAAAATTTAAAATTTCATTGAGTGTCTAATGAAAATCAAAATTTTAGTTGAATAAATAGAGGTTCTCTCTTGTAGCGCTGAACCTCAAGCTCTAGATCGTGTAGGTCTACCTTTAGGGTTCTGGGCGGAGGATATCTATCCACAAGATGATGATTTGGATGGTTTCTGCGATAACAGCCCAAAAGGTATTGCTTGCCCAGCATGTAGTTATGTCTTCGCACTGGTAGGATCTTTGTCTCCTGATGGAGGTTGTCCACATGAGAACTGAGGAGACAGCCCGTCTTAGTTCGGAGGGCAGCATTCTGACAGATCTGAATATTATTCCACTGCGTGTCACAAAGTTGACGAGACCACACTGGCGCTGCATAACTTACCACAGACCGGCCAATTGCTCTGTACGTGGTCAACAAGGTTTCTTTGTCTGCACCCCAAGTGCTGCCAGCAAAAGTGACTTTAGGACCTTGTTTCTACTTCTGACTTTTTGGCAGATTGCTGTGGCATGTGAGGAGAATGTGTAAGAGCTGTCAAATGTGACGTCAAGTATTTTGGGACACTTGATGGTCGGAATCATTTCTCCATCGACCATCACAGTCAGCTCAGTATTCACCTCATGCGTATTTGTAGTGAACAATGTGGCTGAAGATTTGGTGGCTGATATCTTTCTTGATTTCTTCCAGCGAAATATGAGGCAAGCTCTTTGAGGTAGACGTTCAACCTATCGCAGATGTCATCAATGGGTGGGGGCCCTGATGCCATGATCGTACAATCGTCCGCATATGATACGATCTCTATGCCGTCTGGAGGGGGTGGAATGGAGGATAGGTAGAGATTAAACAATGCCGGAGATATCACCCCACCTTGGGGAACTCCCTGTTTCACACTACGGTGTTTCGACTTCTTATCCCTTAATTCCACAAATGACTGGCGACCACACAGATAATTCGCGACCCTACGTTTCAGACCTGACTGGAGGAACGTGTTGGCGATGTCCTCAAATAATTTGGCATGACTGACCGTGTCGAATGCCTTTCGATAGGTCCAGTGCCACGAGGACCGTCCTATCACATGTCCGGGGATGATTGAAACCACGGCAAATGTGTGCGGTGATGGCATGGAAAGCTGTTTTTGTGCTGTGCAGTCTCCGAAATCCATGTTGATGCTCGGCGAATGGAAATTCTCCTACGAGGCTCGGGAGGATTAATGACTCAAGCGTCTTTGCCACTGGTGAGAGAAGGGAGATCGGTCTGTACGACTCCCCCAAAATCGGGTCTTTTCCAGGCTTCCGTAGCGGCATCACTCTGCCCATTTTCCAGACATCGGGAACTATAAGAGTGTTCAATGACAGGTTGAGGACAGTGGTAAGGTACTCAACGCCAGGTGAATCCAGATTCTTCAACATCAATGTAGAGATTCCGTCGGGGCCCAACGCCTAAGAACATTTGGCGCCACGGATGACATTCGTAGCTTCGTCCACGGTAAATTGCGATGGCTGTTCATCGGCTCGGAGACCACGAATATGGCGAATGGCTCTCCTCCTTGCCCTGTCTCTCTCGGGATACACAATAAACAACCTGGCGCATCTCTTCGGATCAGTCACGGTTATATCGCCAAAAGTGACTGAGGTCCTGTCATCCCGTCTACCGGGGTTCGAGAGTGACTTAACAGTAGCCCACAGTTTGCCTACACCGGTGCCTAAGTTACATTGCTCCATGTGTTCCAGCCACAAATTCCGCTTATGTTCGTTGACTACCCTGTTTATTTCCAGATTCCGCTCGCTGATTCTGGGGTTAGCGGGGTCCATAGCACGAATCACGCTCTTCTGCGAGTACCACTGCTAGCACCGGGAAATTGGGCCGCACTTGGGGTATTCGACCGGCTGCTATAAAGCGAGAGGCTGCTGCGTTAATGATGTCTCGGAATTTTCTCTCGGCCACAAGCACATCGGAGGGGGGTGGGAGTTCACTGAAGCGGCGATTGGTATACTCTCTGAAGCCAGTCCAATCGGCTTGCTTATAATTGATAAACGTCCGGCGCTCAGAGGTTATGAATCTTCCAATAAATAAATCTACTAATAGACAGTATGGATGATGATGACATACAGTTTTTATACTCTACATCACAATTGGGATCTAGGGTATTAAAATATAATAAATCTTATTATGAGATCCTAAGATAAGAGAGAATCAGTTACAAAATCCATCGATATTAATGCTACATCTACAATTTTGTAGGATAATAAAACTTCTCAGATATCAATGAGTGCTGTTAGATTCAACTTGCAACTCATCGAAAGAGACCTCCCTTTTCTAGGGTAGGCCGAATGGCTTGCCGCAGGGCTACACCTTTTTGCGGATAAGTTTTTATATGGCTGTTATGCCATTTATATGACATTGCTTCTCATATAGCTCCAGCATTAGAAGGGGTAAGTTCCGAAACCAGCATTTCTGCGTCACAAGCGGACATGCTTTCTTCTGTGCCAAGGCGCAGATTTGAGGACCAATTCATCGGCTCGGAGACCACGAATATGGCGAATGGCTCTCCTCCTTGCCCTGTCTCTCTCGGGATACACAATAAACAACCTGGCGCATCTCTTCGGATCAGTCACGGTTATATCGCCAAAAGTGACTGAGGTCCTGTCATCAATTTTACCGGTGTTCGAGAGTGACTTAACAGTAGCCCACAGGTTGCCTACACCGGTGCCTAAGTTACATTGCTACAAGTGTTTCAGCCACAAATTCCGCTTATTTTCGTTGACTACCCTGTTTATTTCCAGATTCCGCTCGCTGATTCTGGGGTTAGTGGGGTCCATAGCACGAATCCCATCACGGTCGTCTGCGAGTACCACTGCTTGCGCCGGGAAATTGGGCCGCAGTTGGGGTATTCGACCGGCTGCTATAAAGCGAGAGGCTGCTGCGTTAATGATGTCTCGGAATTTTCTCTCGGCCACAAGCACATCGGAGGGGGGTGGGAGTTCACTGAAGCGGCAATTGGTATACTCTCTGTAGCCAGTCCAATCGGCTTGCTTATAATTGATAAACGTCCGGCGCTCAGAGGTTATGAAGTAGGGTGGTCCGTCGATGGTGAGAATTATGGGGAGGGGGTCTGACCCCAAAGAGATGACGGCTTGCCAGGATACGTCACTCAGGAGATCAGGGGATGCAATGGAGATGTCTGGCGAGCTGCTGCACCGTGCAAAACGTGGAGCTATCAATCTGGTCTGCCAAAGCTATGCTACACTGGTCGTTACCTAGGGGAGAATGCCATGATGCATTACAGTCCCCTAGAACCAGACGATTATGGCCAGATAGCAACCCACTTATGTCGGGGTTGTAAGCCTGGCCATTAATCGGGACACAGCTACCAAGCGGCGGTATATACACGTTGTATAGCTCAATCTCGGCAGTACCAGACCTGACTGCTATCGCCATGCATTCCATGTAGGGGTCACTAGCGTCAAGCGCAGACGGGACAGGTCTATGCTGCACGGAATGGTGTATAACGAAGGCCAATCCCCCACCTCCATTCCTTGAGCGATCCTTACGTAGCACATTGTAACCGTGACAACTGTGCAAGATGCAGGTGTTGGTTAGTTTTGTCTCCTGGATCGCTGCGACCAATATGCTCTTCCGCCTCATAAAGTCCACGATCTCATCGATCTTGCCATTATGACTATACTCCCGTAGTGAAGTTAGGCCAGGGCAAGATCGGAAATGTGCCCACTCCATGCACCGGTTACACCTCACCAACACCGAGCGATGATGAAGGCGGTTCTGGCAAACCGAACAGAACCAGGGTCCGGGGTTTTTTTCAATCCCGGCACGGACCAGAAGCTTGCGGAGAAGGCACTCCGGGATGTGCCTATCTCATGACGAAAAAAGACGAACACGTACACTGAGGCGGTAGCCCTTGCCGATGAGGATTCCATCGGGTCAATCCGGTGCGTACAACCGGCTGCCATAGTACTTTTGGGGTGAGAAGGAGGGTCCTCCCCCCTCCCAATATCAAAAAATTATATAGCCTATGTTTTCTTCCAGACCAACCTACACAATCTGCGAAAATTTCAAGGTGATTGGTTCAATCGTTTTTGAGTCTATACGGAACAAACAAACCGACAAACACAACTTTTGTCCTATGGTGCGTATAATGACTATTAACTGTAGCATATTCATTATAAACATTCATACGCCCCAGTGGTCTTCATTAATCTGCTGCGTTTGTCTTAAAGAAGTGAAATTAAGTCATGAGATAATAATAGCCAAAAAAAAACTTCGAGCTTATCAAAACTTGTTGTAGCTGCAACAAACGATCGAAAAGAATTATAACTAAACCAAACATCACATTCCAATTAAGCAATGATAGTTTTCATGTTGGCAAACAATAACAACAACTCCAACAAGAACAACATAAAGCAATTAACTATTAAAAGATAATAAAAGTTAGCTAAACAAACATGGAAATGATAAATGTTGCAACTAGCAACGAGATCAAAGTTTTATTGTTTTCCAAACATCAAAAGTTGCTTTTGCTAGTTGAGTTTGCCAGTTTACATAGCCAATTTGTGAACATTTATTGGCGAATTGAAAACATGGAATTTCCATGAAAAAGAATTTCCAGCTAAAGACAATAATCTCACAAAAGCTGTCTTCTTCCAATAAATAAATCTACTAATAGACAGTATGGATGATGATGACATACAGTTTTTATACTCTACATCACAATTGGGATCTAGGGTATTAAAATATAATAAATCTTATTATGAGATCCTAAGATAAGAGAGAATCAGTTACAAAATCCATCGATATTAATGCTACATCTACAATTTTGTAGGATAATAAAACTTCTCAGATATCAATGAGTGCTGTTAGATTCAACTTGCAACTCATCGAAAGAGACCTCCCTTTTCTAGGGTAGGCCGAATGGCTTGCCGCAGGGCTACACCTTTTTGCGGATAAGTTTTTATATGGCTGTTATGCCATTTATATGACATTGCTTCTCATATAGCTCCAGCATTAGAAGGGGTAAGTTCCGCTGAATATTTTTCTGATATTTTTGCCAGGATTCGAAACCAGCATTTCTGCGTCACAAGCGGACATGCTTTCTTCTGTGCCAAGGCGCAGATTTGAGGACCAATTCTCATTGCTGACGAATAGACCGAAATTCAAGACTTAACATCTTCTGCTAGAACTCAGGATTAAGAAATGTTATCATTTAAAGTTTTCGATCTGAAAATTCCACTTTTAAACTAATGCATCAAAATTTGAATTTTGCGATATGACACAGAATTAGGTTACATTTTTGTGCTACAAACCTTTGTTTAGGATATAAGGCAATTTTAAATTCCCCAACTGATAATTTACAATTTTTGTTGATTTTTATCAAAATTTTGAGTTGTGAAGGATATCAATTAACTTTTTATACCCACCAGCATAGGATAAGGGGTATATTCATTAAGTCATTCCATTTGAAACACATCAAACCGTTCATTTCCGATCCTACAAAGTATATAATATAAATCGGATCGTTGTAAAATTCTAAAGCGATTGAACAATGTCCGTGTTTCTGTTCGTATGTCCGTCCATGAGTCCTTCAGTAGTAATCACGTCACAGTCTTTAAAACTTCAGATATTGTGTTGAATTTTTGCACAGACTCGTATTTCTCATATACTCAGGTTAAGTCACATCGGAATATATTTGGATATAGCTGCAATAACGACCAATCAGGCGAATAAGGGTCTTAAGCCTATAACTTATTTACTTTAATTGGCTATGACAGAACATTTGTTCCACTAGCCGAACTTAGAATAGCGTTCCAAGAGCCTCGATCTTCTGCGCTCATACTAAAATATCTGACTCCAAGTATTTTGGCGTCTCCCACCATTTGATCTTTTCATCGGGATTTTGGTCTTCCCGGTTTGCGTGTACCACCGTGTTTGCCCTCAAAAGACTTCTATGCAGGAGCTTCTTCATCCATTTTGACAACATGACCTAGCCAATGCAGCCGTTGTATATTGAGGCGTGTAACTATGCTATCGTCGTCATACAGCTCGTGGTTCATACGATGCCTATATTCTCCATAAACGCAAACTGGTCCATATATTTTACGAAAAATCTTTCTCTCAAATACTCCAAGCACTCCCTTATCTGTTTTCACAAGTACCCATGCTTCAGAACCATATAACAGCACGGGTAGTATCAGTGCCTTGTAAAGTGTAGTCTTCGTCTGTCGAGAGGTGGCCTTGTTTCTAAACTGCTTACTTAGTCCAAAGTAGCATCTGTTTGCCAGTATTATTCTTCGCTTAATCTCAAAACTGGTGCCATTCGTTTCGGTTACGGGTAGATAAAGTTACTGACTGTCTCAAAGTTGTGGTTCCCAACTTTCTCCATTTTCCTTATCTGCAAGGCTTTTTGGGAGTTGAAACCTGCCATTCTCCATTTACTGCCAGACCCATTTTCACTGACTCTCCTTCGATTCTTTCAAAGGCTGCAGTTACTACTTGCGGTGACCGACCTATGATATCGATGTCGTCGGCATAGGTGAGTAGCATGTGTTGTCTTGTGATTAGTGTGTCATATCTATTCACATCTTCATCTCGTATAATCTTCTCCAGCAGGATATTCAAGAGATCACCAGATAGGCTGTCTCCTTGTCTAAAACCTCGTTTGGTATTAAATGGTTCAGAGAGATTCTTTCCCATTCTTACTGAGGATCGCGTATCAGCAAGTGTCATCCTGCAGAGTCTTATGCAGGGATACCAAACTCAGACATGGCTTGAAATACCTTTGAACGTAAAGGAGTATCGAAGGCGGCTTTGTAGTCAACAAAGAGATGGTGGGTGTTGATTTGTCCTTCTTTTCCAGGATTTGGCGCAGTGTGAATATCTGGTCCAGGGTGTATTTACCAGGTCTAAGGACACATTGATAAGGCCCAATCAATCTTTCACACAGTACGCTCGAGGAATCTTGTATGCGAAGTGGAGGAGAATTATTCCTCTGCATTTGACACATTCCGTCTTATCTCCTTTGTTGTGTATGGGACATAGTATGCTGAGGTTCCAATCATCGCGTATGCGTTCTTCTAGCCAGATTGCGCAGATAAGCTGATGCATACGCCTTATCAGCGTGTCGCCTTCGGTCTAAAATAGTTCATCGGGTTACCCGTCGGCTCATGCTGCCTTGTTGTTCCTTAGTCGGGTCACTGCTACTTGGACCTCATTCTGACTAGGCGGCAAACATTCTATACCATCATCATTCATTGGTTCTGCGGTATCCTCTTCGCCGCCAACGTCGAACATTAACAGTTGGATAAAATGTTTATTCCATATCCTAAGCATGACATAGATAGCATGTCAGTTATAGGATAAAGCCACATTTATCACCGGCTTTAGCTGAAATTTGGAAAATTGAGTTGTATTAAGACTCCCAACATCTGTTCAAAATACGGTCCATATCGGGCTTTATTCAGATATAGCTGCCATATAGACCAATCCACCGATATTGTGTCTTAGGCCTATAACAAGCACATTTATTACCGGATTTCCCTGAAATTCAAAACAGTGAGTCTTATTAGGCCCGTCAACAGCCGAAACAAAATTGATACAGATCGGAACATATTGGGATATTGATGGACCTAAAAAACTTACTGTTCTGAGTTTCAGCGAAATCGGGTAATAAATGCGCCTGTTATAGTCTTAAGACCCTGAATCGTCATATATGACAGCTATACGTAAATATGGTCCGATAGACACCATATCCGGGTCATATATCGTGGCCCTTAGTGCAAATCACTGTTTCTAATTTCAGCATAATCGGAGAATAAAAGCGCCTTTTATGTTCTTTAGACCCAAAAGCTGAAGATCGGTCTCTATGGCAGAACTCGTTAGAGAGCCAGTCGGCCAGAGAACTGCCGTCAATAAACTTGGTTAACCCAAAGATTTTCGTGTCGACGCAGTCCGAATTAAGAGCGTGGGCGATGAATGCGTTTCTGGTAGAGCGAAACAGTTGGTAGGACGGCGAAAATCCTATGGGGAGGTCCAGATGGGGAGAAGAAAAGGCTTTCGGTATCAAAACGGGACACATAGGACTACGAGCTCACTTAAGTAAAATCGGTGCGGCAAGTGATAGAATGTGTAGGGCATGCAGGGAAGATGAGACGTTGACGCATTTCCTATGTCATTGCCCGGCTTTCGCGTTTAACAGATACCAGCACTTAAATGGGAAAACAATTAAGGATTTTGTAAGTAGCAAGGAATTCCTAACTTAGATTTTCTTTTTCGAGGTTACTTCTCTAGTATTTAGAGGGCACAACAAGCCGATTATTGGCTTAGGTTTTTGTCCATAGTGGCATGGGGCGGATTAATATCCGCACCCCTTTTTTATCCACCACCGAAGAATGGGGGTATATTCATTTTGTCATTCCGTTTGCAACACATCGAAATATCCATTTCTAACCATATAAAGTATATATATTCTTGATCAGCGTAAAAATCTAAGACGATCTAGCCATGTCCGTCCGTCTGTCTGTTGAAATCATGCTACAGTCTTTAAAAATAAAGATATTGAGCTGAAACTTTGCACAAATTCTTTTTTGTCCATAAGCAGGTTAAGTTCGATGATGGGCTTTATCGGACTATACCTTGACATAGCCCCCATATAGACCCATCCGCCAATTCAGGGTCTTAGGCCCATAAAAGAAAACATTTATTATCCGATTTTGCTGAAATTTAAGACAGTGAGTTGCGTTAACCTAGCGAGACCACCAGTAAAGATTTTCAACGGTGGTTTACCCCTCCTAATGCTGGCAACATTTGTGAGGTACTATGCCATGTTTAATTTCTCTCCAAAGTGGTGTCGCACTGCGGCTCGCCGTTCGGACTCGGCTATAAAAAGGAGGCCCCTCTTCATTAAGCTTTAACTTGAATCGGACTGCACTTATTGATATATGAGAAGTTTGCCCTCGTTCCTTCATGGGCAAGAATTTGCATTTGAGTTGCGTTAACCCACTCGACATCCTATTCAATTTGGCTTAGGTCGGTCCAGATTTGGATATAGCTGCCTTATAGACCTATCCACCGATTTAGGGTCTTAGTCCCATAAAAGGCGCATTTATCGTCCGATTTTGCTGAAATTTGGGATTTGGATATAGATTTGGATATAGCTGCCATATAAACCGATTTCTCGATTTAAGGTTTTGGTCCCATTAAAGGCGCATTTATTGTCCGATGTCTTGATCGTCATGTCCGTCCGTCCGTCCATCTGTCTGTCTGTCTAAAGCACGCTAACTTACGAAGGTATAAAGCTAGGCGCTTGAAATCTTGCACAAATACTTTTTATTAGTGTAGGTCAGTTGGGATTGTAAATGGGCCAAATCGGCTCATGTTTTGATATAGCTGCCATATAAACCGGCCTTGGGTCTTGACTTCTTAAGCCTCTATAGGGCGAAATTTTGGCCCGATTTGAATGAAATTTTGCTCATGGTGTTTTTGTATCACTTCCAATAACTGTGCTAGATATGGTTGAACTCGGTTGATAACCTGATATAGCTGGTATATAAACCGATCTTGGATCTTTGGCCTCTAGAGGGCGCAGTTAGCATCCGATTTGGCGGTAATTTTGCATTTGGTGTTTTGGTATCACTTTCAACAACTGTGCCAAGTATGGTTCAAATCGGTTCATAACCTGATATAGCTGTCACATAAACCGATCTTGGATCTTGAGTTATTGAGCCGCTAGAGGGCGCAGTTCGCATCCGATTTGGCTGAAAATTTACATGAGGTGTTTTGATATCACTTCCAACAACTGTGTTGAGTATGGCGCAAATCGGTCAATAACCTGGTATAGCTGCCATATAAACCGATCTTGGATCTTGACTTCTTGAGCCGCTAGAGGGCGCAGTTCGCATCCGATTTGGATGAAATATTATATAAGGTGTTTTGTTATGACTTTCAACAACTGTATTAAGTATGACTCAAATGGGTACATAACCTGATATACGTGCTTTGTAAACCGTTTTGGGATATTGACTTCTTGAGTCCCCAGAGGGCGGTATTCCAATCCGATTTGGCAGAAATTTTGTAAAATGGCTTCTGCCATGACTTTAAACATAGGTAACCAATATAGTCTGAATCGATCTATAGCTTGATACAGCTCCCATATAAACCGATCTCCCGATTTTGCTTTTTGAGCCCCTACAAGGCGCAATTCTTATCCAAATGAACTGAAATATTACACAATGACTTCTACAATGTTCAGCATTCATTTATGGTCCGAATCGGACTATAACTTGATATGGCTTCAATAGCATAAAGTTGTTATTCATTATTCTTTGTTTGCCTAAATAGAGATACCGAGCAAAGAACTCGACAAATGCGATCCATGATGGAGGGTATATAAGATACGGCCTGGCCGAACTAAACAAGCTCTTCCTTGTTTTCTTTACCACGGCCCATATTTTGGAATAAATACCTGTCCTAAGTTTTATAAGTGAAAATTTCAGTTTCCCATCATATTCGGGATGTTTCAATTGAATTTACCCCATTTTATCGAGGTGTCTTTTAGATTATTTAAGTCGTTGAACCATCCAACTTAATTGATGTCGACCTCTAATCTTATTATGGTATACTTTGAACATAAGTTAATATCGTAATTTTTTTTCTCCATAGGCTTAGTTTCTAATGCCTTATTGCCCAGGGTTATACAAATACGTCTTTCTGTATGTATGTATTGTGATTTTACTTTCTCCACAACAGTGGAAAATTTGTTTTCAATTAACCTACACATGTCTTAATTTTAATTGATCCACTTGCAATTGTATAGATGGAATTAATTATTCCAATGTTTAACAATTGAATAATATTGCCCAATCATTCACAGTAGTCAAGGAATATATCCCTGCAAACACATTCTAGGAATTTAAAACAATTGTATGTAAGAGTTATTTGTTATCAATTAACTCAATCAAAATTCAGTTATTTGAAATTTGTATAGTAAACGTGTATTGATGACTATCAATGGTTAATTGTATTCTATATGTTAAGATTCTATTGTTTAAGAATTCAGCTCTAGTACTTCATGGTATAACTTTCGAAATAAATTTCTTTTTAGGGCATTAATACCATTCAGTGCCATTGAGGTGGAAACTCAATGCTTTGGCTGTTTGTAGCTACTGCGGTGAATTCCTGCTAAATTTGGACAGGAAAGAGATGGTTTGATGCTTGGTAGCCAAGCAGGCATATAAGAATTAATATTATAGAATTAACTTTAATCAAATATACTTATTTGACACTTTTTTTCTAAAGCAAGCTAAAAGTAACAGCTGATAACTGACAGAAGAAAGAATGCAATTACAGAGTCACAAGCTGTGAAAAAATTTGTCAACGCCGACTATATGAAAAATCCGCAAATACTTTGTGGGCAACCCAATATATATATATATATATATATATATATATATATATATATATATATATACATATATATATATATATATATATATATATATATATATGCCATGTCTGAAATCCCACGTGATCTGTCAAATACTAATGCATGAAAATCCTAACCTCAAAAAAATCACCCTTTATATATATATATATATATATATATATATATATATATATATATATATATATATATATATATATATATATATATATATATATATATATATATATATATATATATATATATATATATATATATATATATATATATATATAAAGGGTGATTTTTTTGAGGTTAGGATTTTCATGCATTAGTATTTGACAGATCACGTGGGATTTCAGACATGGTGTCAAAGAGAAAGATGCTCAATATGCTTTGACATTTCATCATGAATAGACTTACTAACGAGCAACGCTTGCAAATCATTGAATTTTATTACCAAAATCAGTGTTCGGTTCGAAATGTGTTCATTCACCGTAACGTTGCGTCCAACAGCATTTTTGAAAAAATACGGTCCAATGATTCCACCAGCGTACAAACCACACCAAACAGTGCATTTTTCGGAATGCATGGGCAGTTCTTGAACGGCTTCTGATTGCTCTTCACTCCAAATGCGGCAATTTTGCTTATTTACGTAGCCATCCAACCAGAAATGAGCCTCATCGCTGAACAAAATTTATCAAAATTTGAACACATTTCGAACCGAACACTGATTTTGGTAATAAAATTCAATGATTTGCAAGCGTTGCTCGTTAGTAAGTCTATTCATGATGAAATGTCAAAGCATACTGAGCATCTTTCTCTTTGACACTATGTCTGAAATCCCACGTGATCTGTCAAATACTAATGCATGAAAATCCTAACCTCAAAAAAATCACCCTTTATATATATATATATATATATATATATATATATATATATATATATATATATATATATATATATATATATATATATATATATATATATATATATATATGAGAGCTATATCTAAATCTGAACCGATTTCCATGAAATTCACCAGTAATATTGAGAGTCAAGAGAAAATCCCTCCTGCCGAATTTCGAGAAAATCGGTTAACAAAAGTCCATTTTATTGCATTATTACAGCAAATCGGACGAACATATATATGGGAGCTATAACTAAATCTGAACCGATTTTGACCAAACTCTATGTATATTGTAATAGTCGTCGAAGAAACCGTTGTGCAATATTTTGGCAAGATTGGTCAATAAATGTGCTTGCTGTGACTCTAGAAGTTGAAATCGGGCGATATATATATATGAGAGCTATATCAAAATCTGAACCGATTTCCATGAAATTCACCAGTAATATTGAGAGTCAAGAGAAAATCCCTCCTGCCGAATTTCGAGAAAATCGGTTTACAAAAGACCATTTTATTGCATTATTACAGCAAATCGGACGAACATATATATGGGAGCTATAACTAAATCTGAACCGATTTAGACCAAACTCTATGTATATTGTGATAGTCGTCGAAGAAACCGTTGTGCAATATTTTGGCAAGATTAGTCAATAAATGTGCTTGCTGTGGCTCTAGAAGTTTTAATCGGGCGATATATATATATAAGAGCTATATCTAAATCTGAACCGATTTCCATGAAATTCACCAGTTATGTCGAAAGTCGTAAAACAATCCTTCCTGCCAAATTTCGAGAGAATCGGTTAACAAATGACCATTTTATTGCATTATTACTGAAAATCGGACGAACATATATATGGGAGCTATATCCAGATCTGAACCGATTTTTTTTCAATTTAAATAGGCTTTGTCTCTAGGCCGAAAAACATGCCTATACCAAATTTGAAGACGATCGGATGAAAACTGCGACCTGTACTTTGTACACAAATTAACTTGGACCGATGGACAGACAGACGGACAGACAGCTAAATCGAATCAGAAAGTGATTCCGAGTCGATCGGTATACTTATCAATGGGTCTATCTCTCTTCCTTTTGGGTGTTACAAACAAATTCACTAAGTTATAATACCCTGTACCACAGTAGTGGTGTAGGGTATAAATATACAGCAGCACTGCATGCATGGGCCTCCTTTGGGTTTGTTTAGTTTCCAAACAGGGACAAAACACATTGTTCAAACTTCGATCCATTAGTACACCACCTAAGAGCTCAATTGACATGGATTTTATGTTAGATTTGGATCATTCCGTTTTTCACCTTCTACAGCGTTTACATTTATTTTCGCACTAACAAGTGGACCATTGACAAAGGAATTAGGTGGCGAATGGGGGAGTTGTTCAATGTAGGTCTATACAGCGACGAAGTAGTATTTAAAAATACTTTGCATAAATCTGAACGCCAACCCAGCGTAGATAAGGGAGTGAGGGAGGGAGGCAGAACATTTGTATTTAAGATGATACACAGCATTTTTAATTTCCGCTAGAAAAGCAATGTGTGAAAAATTTTGTGATAAAAAGAAACAATTGCTATAAGTCAATTAAAAACTGAATGTGCTGATCTAGGAACTCAGAAACATAGGATGGGTGCGTTGAGAGTGGCAAAATAGGTTAGGGTTAGTTTAGGTTGGGTTGAAAAGAGGGTGCAGATATTAATCCGCCCCATGACACTATGGACAAACACCTAAGCCAGTAATCGGCTTATTGTGCGCTCTGAAAACTATAAAGTAACCTCTAAAAAATGAAGTCGTGCTAAGTTGGGCCGGGCCGAATCTTATGCACCACTATATCAGATAATGGATTGATTTGAACTATTCTTAGCATAGTTGTTGAGACTCATAACAAAACACCTCATGCAAAATTTTAGCCAAATCGGATAATAATTGCGTCCTCTAGTGGCTGGAGAAGTCAAGACCCCAGACCGGTTTATATGGCAGCTATATCAGGTTATCGACCAATTTGAACTATTCTTAGCATAATTGTTGAAAGTCATAACAAAACACAGCATGCAAAATTTCAGCCAAATCGGATAATAATTGCGCCCTCTAGTGGCTCAAGAAGTCAAGACCCCAGATCGGTTTATATGGCAGCTATATCAGGTTATGGACCGATTTGAACTATTCTTAGCACAGTTGTGGAAAGTCATAATAAAACACCTCATGCATAATTTCAGCCAAATCCGATAAGAATTGTGCCCTCAAGCGGCTCAAGAAGTCAAGATCTCAGATCGGATTATATGGCAACTATATCAAAACGTGGACCGATATAGCCCATTTACAATCCCAACTGACCTACACTAATAAGAACTGTTTGTGCAAATTTCCAAGCGTCGCGCCTTATTTCTTCGAAAGTTAGCGTGCTTTCGACAGACAGACAGGTGGACGGACAGATGGACGGACGGACAGACGGACGGACGGACAGACGGACGGACGGACAGATGGACGGTCGGACAGACGGACGGACATGGCTAGCTCCACTTAAAATAACATGACGATCAAGAATATATATACTTTGTGGGGTCTTAGACGAATATTTCGAGGAGTTACAAACAGAATGACGCAATTAGTATACCCCCATCCTATGGTGGAGAGTATAAAAAGAACATTTTAAGTTGGGAATCCCTACTTACTGAATTGCTACTTACAAAATTGTTGTTATCCGATTGGTATGAAATTTTGCACGACATATTTTGTTATGTTATCCAACAACTGTGCAAAATATGGTTCAAATCGGTCCATAACCTGATATAGCTTCCATATAAACCGATCTTGGGTCTTGACTTCTTGAGCCTCTAGAGGGCGCAATTGTTATCCGATTGGAATGAGATTTTGCACGACATGTTTTGTTATATTATCCAACAACTGCCATATAAACCGATCTTGGATCTTGATTTCTTGCGCCTCAAACGGATCCTCTCATGACCATCAACATACGTGTTTATTTTGGTCTAAATCGGTCTATAGCCTGATACAGCTCTCTATTTTACTTCTTAAGCCCAATTCTTATTCGAATTGGCTGTCATTTTACACATGTATCCAACATATAATTTAATTGTGGTCCGAACCGGACCATATCTTGATATCACTCTAATAGCAGAGCAAATCTTTTCTTTTGTCCTTTTTATGCTTAAGTAGAAATGCCGGGAAAAGAACTCGACAAATGCCATCCATGGTGGAAGGTATATGAGATTCGGCCCGGCCAAACTTAGCACTCTTATACATGTTTTTAAATAAAATTTTTCTAGTCACTGAAAACCACACAAATTATGGTCGCGCTTCAAAACGTTCCGATTATGCTAGAAAATTTCAAACTTTGCAATTAATTCCTTAGGCATTTACATAAATTTCTTTCACAACTTAATCGTCATTGCGTTAGTAGCTGACATTCCCAAGCTCTTGCATTTATTCTTTGGAAGGAATCAGTTGCCTAGTTAAATATTCACGGAGTTTTAAGAGCATTAAATCGCGATGAGTCTTACTCAAATAATAAATTTAAATCGCATTTTGTGTTTATCTTTAATTTAAAATACAATTACACAAAGGCGAATACAAAACTCGCCGCTAAGGTAAGTGAATAGCCTCACCGCTTGGTAATGCTCCCACTAACGAAGTCCTGGTTTTGTTACCAATGAGACCGTGCACAAACATGGTGCGAGTGAATAATTAAACTTATCAAATTAGTTTCACTTCTTTTTCCCATGAGTATACGGCGGTCTTGTATTTTAAATCAAAGAAACAAATTTGTTTTTATGACAAAGAAAAGCGAATATGGAACAAATAAGAGTGTGCTAAGTTCGGCCGGGCCGAGTCTTATATACCCTTCACCATGGATCGCCAGTGTCGAGTTCTTTTCCCAGCATCTCTTCTTAGGCAAAAAAGGATAAAAGAAAAGATTTGCTCTGCTATTAGAGCGATATCAAGATATGGTCCGATTCGGACCACAATTAAATTATATGTTGGGGACCCGTGTAAAATGTCATCCAATTCGAATAAGAATTCCGCCTTATGGGGGCTCAAGAAGCAAACTCGGGTGATAGGTTTATATGGGAGCTGAATCAAGTTATTGATCGATTCAGATCATATTAGACACTTATGTTGAAAGTCATAAGAGAAGCCGTTGTACAAAATTTCTGCCAAATGGGATGAGAATTGCGCCCTCTAGAGGTTCAAGAAATCAAGATACCAGATTGGTTTATATGACAGCTATATCAGGCTATATACCGATTTGAATCATACTCAGCACAGTTGTTGAAAGTGATACCAAAACACAAAGTGCAAAATTTCAGTCAAATCGGAAAGGAATTGCGCCCTCTAGAGGCTCAAGAAGTCAAGACCCAAGATCGGTTTATATGAAAGCTATACCAAAACATGGACCGAGCTATATCAAAACTTGCCACAGTTGTTGAAAGTGATGCCAAAACACTACGTGCAAAATTTCATTCCAATCGGATAACAATTGCGCCCTTTATACGGAACAAAAGTTTCCTTGCAATATTTATTTTCGACAATTAAAGATCTTTTAGTGATATACCATGCTACGAAAATAGTATATCGCTTGACTAACAGTTTAACAATATAAGTGCCTTTATGTGAATCCCATATGATCTTTTTTGGTCTACGAATTTAAGTTTAGATGTAAGGTGATGTCTGATTTAGTGGTGTTTTCGGGGGAGAGGTGGTCCCCCAGATACTTGGCCCTGAAAAAATATTAGCATCGTGCTCTTGTCTCAAATACCATTTATTTCAACCCCATATTGCCATTGGCTGAAGAGAAGTTTACAGGATGAGGCGTCCCCTAAACACATGGCCCCAAAATAGGTTATTAAATTCGTTTTCTAATCTCAAATACCTTTCATTTGAGCCACATATTGGCATGGTCGAAAAATTTTTCCCTTTGGGGGTGTTTTGGGAAAGGGGTGATGCCCTAAATGGTCCTAAATTTGGATAACAAATTCGTATTCTACTCCCAAATACCTTTAGCCCCATATTGCGATGGTCTCTAAAAAATTGCTGTTTGTGGGGTATTTTGGGAAAGGGGTAGACCCCCAGAAAATTGGTCCCGAAAGTGGGTATCAATTCTTGCTCTACCCCCAATACCTTTCATTTAAGCCCCACATTGTCATGGGCAGTAAATATGCCCGATTTAGGGTTGTTTTGAGGAGTGGGTGGTCCTCCAAACACTAAGCCCTAAAAATTTATCAGCAACGTGCTCTATTCTCATATATCTATATATGATTTATTTGAAAACCATATTGCCATTGCCCTCAAAATTGGATATCAAATTCGTTTTCTAATCTCATTTATACTTCTTATTGCAAAAATCAGCAAATATGTCCGGTTTGGGGTATTGGCCCTAAAAAGTATGAATACTTAGTTCCACTGTCTTTAAGACCCAAATTGTCTTAGGGAGCAAATAAGTCCTATTTGGGGGTGTTTATGGTGGTGGGACGTCCTCTAGACAGTTGACCCCTAATGTTGATATCAGATACGTGGGCTACTCCCACATACCTTTAATTTGAGCCCCATATTTCCATAGTCGGCAAACATGACCAGCTTGGGAGTTGTTTTGAGGGATGGGCGGCCACTCAGTGAGTTGGCCTGGAAAATTTATATCGGATTCGTGTTCTACTCTTAAAACCCTCTTATTTGAGCCTCATATTGCAATTGTCAGCAAATACTTCCTAGTTCGGTGGTGTTGGGGGGTGGGGTGGACTCATAGACACTTTTCCCGAATATTGATATCAGATTCGTGCTTTACTTCCAAAGACCTTTCATTTGAGCCCCATATTGCTATGGTTGTAAAATTGTCCCCATTGGGGGATGTTTTTCTGGAGAGGCGGCACCCGAAACGCTTGGTCCCATATTTGGATATCAGATTCGAATTCTACACTCAAATACCTTTTATTTAAGCCCCATATTCAGATGGTCAGTAAATAAGTCCTGTTTGGGGGTGTTTTGTGAAAGGGGATGACCCCCAGAAACGTGGTCCCACATTTGGATATCAGATTCGTATTCTACTCGTAAATACCTTCAATTTGAGTCCCATATTGGTATGGTCGGTTTAGGGGTCTTTTGGGGCTTGGGGTGGTCGACCTAGCACTTGGGCCGACAATTGGATATCAGATACGTTTTCTTATCCTAAATACCTTTCATTTGAGTCCCATATCGTCGTGATTGGTCTAAATATATGTTTGGTAGGTTTTAGGGTGGGGCAGCCCCCCTAGGTATCCCATCCGAAATTTGGATACCAATTTTTTAATTTTAGTGTACTATATGAGAGCACACAAAATTTCGCTTAAATCGCACCACCCATCTCCGAGATCTGGCGTTTCTGAAAATTAGGGTAAGGGGGAGGGTCCGCCCCCCCTTCAGATATCAAAAAATGTAGTACCCTATTTTCACCACGGGGTCAATGTGTACCATCTGAAAAAATTTCAAGAAAATCGAAGAAAATTAATTTTTATATATAAGATGGGGTTTCAGACGTATATTTCCAGGTGTTACAAACAGAATGACGAAATTAGTATACCCCTATCCTATGGTGGAGGGTATCAAAAGTATATTTTGGGTTGAAACAAAAAATTGTAAAATTTCTCTAAACTGTGCTTTCTCACCATATTTTGTAAGAGGGAAGTACCAAAACTCCACAAAATAGTTTATTTTGCAAACGACTTCCAACATAATTTGTCATTTTGACAAACAACAACAAGCTTCAGTATCAAAATGAATAGTGGTTGTACTTGACCATATAAGTATAATTTTCAAAGTCACTTCGTAAAAAAGGAATGTTGAGAACACACATAACTGCAAGCGCCATTTAAAAATGCTTTCCACTTTATGAGCAGCTTTTGTACTCCCATTCAACCTTCTCCCATCACTATTCTAACAAATAGTTGAGGAGTATAGAGCTAAGTTTGTAAGTTGGCAAAATTGAAAGGAATTTTTGTTTGTAATGGAAAGGAAGCCATTAACTTCTAAGAAGGAACCTGCAGTTGATTTAGTATTTAGGGTTCTGAGTTTAGTTTAGTTTGACTGCAACATTGCTAATGACTTTTGAAGCAAAGTGAAAATGAAATAAAAACGAAAGGATTTCAAATAGACCATTAGTCATATGTTTAGCTGGATAGGAATTGAGCACTACTGTAATCATTCAGTATGACCATGGTTGATTTAGGTATACAATATGTGATTTTTATACCCACCACTGTAGGATAGGGGGTATATTTATTTAGTCATTCCGTTTGCAACACCTCGAAATATCCATATCCGACCCTACAAATTAAATATATTTCGGACCGTCGTAAAATTCTAAGACGATTTAACGATGTCCGTTTGTCTGTCCGTCCGTCTGTCCGTCCATCTGTTGTAATCACTCCAGAGCCTTCAAAATTGATATATTGTGCTGAAATTTAGCACATACGTCTTTTTGATGCACGCTGGTTAAGTTCTTGAACGGGCGAAATCGGACCATATTTGGATAGAACTGCTATATAGACCGATTTTCCGATAAAGGGTCAAATGCCCATAAATGCCTTTTTATACCCTCTACCATAGGATTGGTGTATACTAATTTCGTCATTCTGTTTGTAACTCCTTGACATATTCGTCTAAGACCCCATAAAGTATATCTATTCTTGATTGACATGACATTTTATGTCGATCTAGCCATGTCCGTCCATCTGTCCGTCCGTCAGTCTATCTCTCGAAAGTGCGCTAACTTTCGAAGGAGTAAAGCTAACCGCTTGAAATTTTGCACAAACACTTATTTTTAGTGTAGGTCGGTTGGGATTGTAAATGGGCCATATCGCTCCATGTTTTGATATCGCTGCCATATAAACCGCACAGGGGTCTTGACTTCTTGAGCCTCTAGAAGGCGCAATTCTTACCCGATTGGAAGGAAATTTTGCACAACGTGTTTAGTTATGATATCCAACAACTGCGCTAAGTATGGTTCAAATCGATCAATAACCTGATATAGCTGTCGTATAAACCGATCTTGGTTCTTGACCTCTTGAATCTCTAGAAGGCGCAATTCTCATCCAATTTGGCTGAAAATTGGTATGAGGTGTTCTGGTATGAGTTCTAACAATTGTGCTAAGTATGGTGAAAATTGGTCCATAACCTAATATAGCTGTCATATAAACCGATCTGGGGTCTAGACTTCTGAACCTCTAGAGGGCGCAATTCTTATCCAATTTGGCTGAAAATTGGTATGATGTGTTTCGGTATGAGTTCTAACAACAGTGCTAAGTATGAAGAAAATTGGTCCATAACCAAATATAGCTGTCATATAAACCGATCTGGGGTCTAGACTTCTTGATTCTCTCAAGGGCGCAATTCTAGTCCAATTTAGCTGAAATTTTGTATGAAGTGTTTCGGCATGATTTCTAACAACTTTACTAAGTATGGTGGAAATCGGTTCATAACCTGATATAGCTGTCATAAAAACCGATCTGGGGTCTTGACTTCTTCATCCTCTAGAGGGCGCAATTACCAGTCGATTTGGCTAAACGTGTTTTGTTATGACTTCCAACAACTGTGCAGAGTATGGTTTAAATCGGTTCACAACCTGATATAGCTGTCAAATAAACCGATAATCCGACTTGGCTGAAATTTTGACAGCTATATCAGGTTGTGAACCGATTTAAACCATACTCTGCACAGTTGTTGGAAGTCATAACAAAACACGTTTAGCCAAATCGACTGGTAATTGCGCCCTCTAGAGGATGAAGAAGTCAAGACCCCAGATCGGTTTTTATGACAGCTATATCAGGTTATGAACCGATTATCCGACTTGGCTGAAATATTGAACGACGGCTTCCCCCATAACCCCCAACGTACGTGTCAAATGCGGTTCGAATCGATCTATAGCCTGATACAGCTCCCACATTAACCAATCTCCTTATTCTATTTCTTGAGCCTCTAGAGGGCGCAATTCCTATCCGATTTACCTGAAATTTAGCATTGCATGTTTTGTTATGACTTCCAACAACTGTACTAAGTATGATTCAAATCTTTCCATAACCTGATATAGCTGTCAAATAAACCGATCTGGAATATTGACTTCTTGAGCCTCTAGAGGGCGCAATTATTATGCGATTTTTGTACAACGGTTCCTCTCATCACCTTCAATTTACGTGTCAAATATGGTCTGATTCGCCCTAGAGCCTGAAACAACACAACAGAGATACCGGGAAAAGAACCCATCAAATTTCATGCATGCTGGAGGGTATATAAGATTCGGCCCGGCCGAACTTAGCACTCTTTTACTTGCCTTTTGTAGCATTCTCTCATTCATATTTCCACTACAATTATTAAATCTTTAACTTAAATAACCAACATACCTCATGTGTGAACACTTCTGCATGGGTTTTTCTTTTGACATGATAATAAATCTGAAACAATTAAAATAAAAACCAAAACCGAAACCCCTTTGATACACAACTCACTCACTTACTCTCGACAGAGATCTCTCTCGACATAAAAATGTTTCGAGTGTATTTTGAGGGTTTTACGTCCTTGTGTCTTTGGTAACTTTAGCTGGATTTTTAACTTCTCCTTCATTAATAACCAAATTGTCTTTCTTTCCCCGGAATTTTAAAAAGGAAAAGACAAAACTTTTTGTTGTACTCTTTTCTGGTATGAATTGCTGTGCTACTCACTCGAATGCACATGTGTTTTCAACAGTTTAATTAAAATTGCCTTGACGTGTAGCGTATGAGAAATAATATCTGCTATCATCAGAGTAGAAAGAAAGAAAACACACACAAATGAATGGCAAGAGGTTTGCATATCCTTAAGGGGGAGTGTTTGTATGTGTGTGCTATTTTCATGGTTTGGCTTTACCTTACCAGGTGGCATGGCAATGAATTGTGGCTTACAGGCACGGAATGCATTCAAATTTTTGCCATGTGGCACATTTTGAGTATATTACAAATGCAGAGATTGATTTTAAAGTTAAATTGGGAATCGAGTTATTCTTAGATAAAACCACAAAAATGCAGCTGGAATTTCGCATCTTTGATTGGATATGTAAAATTATTAGAATTTAATTATCCCCACCACCATAGGAGGGGGGTCAACTAAGTTCGCCTTTCTGTTGGTAACACCCCGAAATATTGGTCTTAGACCCTATTAAATATATTTTGTTCTTGATGGTCATGTCATTTTAAGTCAATTTTGGTATGTCCGTCCGTCCATCTGCCGAATTCACTCAAACTTTGACATGACTTAAGCTCGAAATTTTGCACAAATACTTTTTATACGTCTAGGGCGGCTGCATGAAAAAAAAAAACATAAAACATTACGGAAATTTTGATGGGAAACAAAATGCGAAATTTTATGGGAAACGAAACGTTTCGCTTTAACATATCAAACGTTAATCATCATTATTGAAGGTAGCTAACTTTGTTTATGGGTAACCCTTTAGCAATTTCGCCTGCGGCAAAAAGCCCTTTCTTGTGTTGTAAATCCAAAAAACTTTTTAATGGCAAAAGTGTTTCGATAGCCGCAAACGATTATTCGTTTACCGGACCAATAATAATTCTTTTGTGTCTCTCCTTTTCTAGAGAGAAAGGGTGAATAATTGAGCCTATAGACCACTTATGGGAAAAAATACTCACACGATAGCTCACCACAGTGCACGTACACAAAAACAATCCCAAGCAAGCTTATGGACTTGCACATAATAGTTATTGTGAGCTTGTGAGGACCAATAATAATTCAGTTGTGTCTCTTCTTTTCTAGAGAGAAGGGGTGAGTAGTTAAGCCTATAGACCACTAATGGGAAAAATACTCATACTATTGCACATCACGGTACAAGTGCACAAAAACAATCCCAAGCAAGCCCATGGACTTGCACATAATAGGTATTATGAGCTTGTGAGGACCAATAATAATTCACTTGTGTCTCTCCCTTTCTAGAGAGAAAGAGTGAGTAGTTGAGCCCATAGACCACTAATGGGAAAAAATACTCACACTATTGCACATCACGTTGCACGCACACAAAAACAATCCCAAGCAAGCCCATGGACTTGCACATAATAGGTATTGTGAGCTTGTAAGGACCAATAATAATTCTCTTGTGTCTCTTCTTTTCTAGAGAGAAAGGGTGAGTAGTTGAGCCTATTGCCCACTAATGGGAAAAAATACTTACACTATTGCACATCACGGTGCACGTACACAAAAACAATCCCAGGAAAGCCCATGGACTTGCACATAATAGTTATTGTGAGCTTGTCACTGAGACCTATTCTCATACACAACATTTTTGTTATATCTAGACTGAGTTAAGAGCAATCAGTATGACTGACCATTACTCCATGAAAAAAGCTAACATTAGTCTTTGATAATGTCGAGAGTCATAAGTAAATCCCTCATGGAAAATTTCGTGAGAATCGGTTAACAAGTGATGATGTCTTTGTAATATAAGTCCAAATCGGATGTGACCAAGATCACCAAAATAGCACTCTTGACCTTTTTATACCCACCACCGAAGGATGGGGGTATATTCATTTTGTCATTGCGTTTGCAACACATCGATATATCCATTTCCGACCCCATAAAGTGTATATATTCTTGATCAGAGTAAAAATCTAAGACGATGTAGACATGCCCGTCCGTCTGTCTGTTGAAATCACGCTACAGTCTCTAAATATAGAGATATTGAGCTGAAATTGTGCACAGATTCTTTTTTGTCCATAAGCAGGTTAAGTTCGAAGATGGGCTATATCGGACTATATCTTGATATAGCCCCCATATAGACCGATCCGCCTATTTAGGGTCTTAGGCTCATAAAAGCCACATTTACTATCCTATGTCGCCGAAATTTGGGACTGTGAGTTGTGTTAGGCCCTTCGACATTCCCCTTCAATTTGGCTCATATCGGTCCATATTTAGATATCGCCGAAATTTGGGACAGTGAGTTAGGTAAAGCTCCTCGACATACTTCTGTCATATGGCACAGATCGGTTCAGGTTTGAATGTAGCTGTCATATAGACCGATCTCTCGATTTAAGGTTTGGACCATAAAAGCGCATTTATTGTCCGATTTCGCAGAAATTTGGGACAGTGAGTTGTGTTAGGCCTTTCGACATCCTTCTTCAATTTGGCCGAGATCGGTCCAGATTTAGATATAGCTGCCATATAGACCGATCTCTCGATTTAAGGTTTTGGGCCCAAAAGAGGCGCATTTATTGCCCTTTGTCGCCGAAATTTGGGACAGTGAGTTAAGTAAAGCCCCTCGACATACTTCTGCAATATGGCATAGATCGGTTCAGATTTGGATATAGCTGCCATATAGACCGATCCCTAGATATAAGGTCTTGGGCACATAAAAGGCGCAGTTATTGTCCAATGTCGCCGAAATTTGGGACAGTGAGTTGTGTTAGACCCTTCGACATCCTTCGTCAATTTGGCTCAAATCGGTTCAGATTTGGATATAGCTGCCATATAGACCGATCTCTCGATATAAGGTCTTGGGGCCATAAAATGCGCATATATTCTCCGATTTCGCCGAAATTTGGAACATTGAGTTGTGTTAGACCTTTCGACATCCTTATTCAATTTGGCTCAGATCAGTTCATATTTGAATATAGCTGCCATATAGACCGATATCTCGATTTATAATCATGGCACCATAAAAGGCCCATTTATAATCCGATTTCACTGAAATTTGACGCAGTTACTTATGTTAGGCTTTTCGACATCCGTGTCGTATATGGTTCAGATCGCTTTATTTTTAAATATAGCTACTACAATAAAAAAACCAATATATTGTTATACTGCTATGGGACATAAGGAATGCATTTTTTACCGGATTTTGACGAAGGGTGGTTTACGTATATACGAGCTTAACGCCTTTTTGCTTGTTACTTTATATATGCTCATTTTTTGATTATAATTATTTGACCTCAAAATGTGATGATGGCCAATGTTTTCATCCAAAATGATATTCAAACAATTAAAAATCGAATTAAATTTTAATCTCAGTTAAATTGCCAATTAAGATTTGTGGCTTAACATGTGACAATAATGTAACCAAAATCTGGTAGTATAATACATATATGCTGGCATCCTACGCACAAAGAGATGTTGACATTTTCATAAAATGTTTACATTTTAATGGGCTGCCATTAAGCAGACCCAAGATAAAACAAACCAATTATAAAACAAATGTCAATTTTTCTAATGTAAACAATTGCCTACATTCTAACATATTTACATTCATTAATAAAATTTTATAAAATCAACAAAACATGAACTCAAAGAAATGTCTGTAGTTTACTACACAATTTCCCTCTCTTCAATGTGGATTTAAGTAAAAGCCCAAAAACAATCAAATACAAACAGAAACATTGACAAAAGCTAAAACTCAAATATGTTTAAGAAATTTCTTAGGTTTTCTAGTTAAAAACCACAGCCCTATTTCGCAAGGACGGCCCTTCATTATTGACCTTAATCATTTACCCACACTACTATGCTGTGCAAAATTCAAGTAGTAAAAGCGAGCTAAGTTGGTCCGGTAACTCTTTATAGACAAACAAAGAATAATGGATAAGAGTTGCTAAGTATTGGAGCTATATCAAGTTATGGACAGATTCGGGCGATACTTGGCTTGGATGTAAAATTGCAAATTTTGCCCATAAACATACCACTAAGAAAAGGGGCAAACTTCTCACATATCAATGAGTTCAGTCCGATTCAAGTTTAAGCTCAATGATAAGCGGCCTCCTTTTTATAGCCGAGTCCGAAGGGCGTGCTGCAGTGCGACCCCTTTTTGGAGTGAAGTTTTACATGGCATATTACCTAACAAATGTTGCCAGCTTTAGGAGGGAAAAACCACCGCTGAAAATTTCGTCTGATATTATCGCCAGGATTCGAACCCAGGCGTTCAGCGTCATAGGTGGACATGCTAACCTCAGCGCTACGGTGGCCTCCTTATATGTGGGAGACTTGGTTTTAATGTGGGAGACTTTAATATTGTGATTATGCAAAATTCCAGCCAAATCGGATAAGAATTGTGCCCTCTAGAGGCTCAAGATCGGTTTATATAGGAGCAATTCAAAACATGAACCGATATGACCCATTTATAATCCGAACTGACCTGCAGTAATAGGAAGTAAAAAAATTACAAATTTTGCCCATAAACATTCCACTAAGGAACAGGGGCAAACATATCAATGAGTGCAGTCCGATTCAAGTTTAAGCTCAATGATAAGGGGCCTCCTTTTTATAACCGAGTTCTAACGTCGTGCCGCAGTGCGGCACCTCTTTGGAGAGAAGTTTTACATGGCATATTACCTCACAAATGTTGCCAGAATTAGGAGGGCAAAGCCACCGCTGAAAATTTTTTCTGATGGTATCGCTAGGATTCGAACCCATTCGTTCAGCGTCATAGGTGGACGTGCTAACCTCTGCGCTACGGTGGGAAGGATAATAGGAAGTATTTGTGCAAAATTTTGTCATTCCGTTTATAACACATCTCTAACTGCGATCCTGTGAAGTAAATGTAGTCTGGATCGTCTCGACATTCCAAGTAGATCTAGCCATGTCCGTCCGTATGTCAAAATCCCAATAGCGGTCGAAAGAATAAAGATATTCGATTGCAATTTTGCACAGATGTAGGTCGTTGGGGATGGGATTGCGAATGGATAATATCGGTTCCGATTTGAATATAGCTCCCATGTAAACCGATTTTTCGATTTCTGGTTATAAGTCCCTATATAACATCTAGAGTCGCTGGAACCCGTAAATCGTATCCGATTGGTGTTCTGTAACGACTTCAAACAGCAAGTACGATCCAAATCTGTATATAACCTGATATAGCTCCCATCAAAACTATCAACCTGATTTGACATCTTGAGCCCGTGGAAGAGGCAATAATCATACGATTTAGCTGAAATTTTGCACGTATTGTTCCGTTATAACGTCCCAAATGGCGATGGTAAGTTTGGTCCACATCGGTGTGCAACCTGATATAGCTTCCAAAATTTCTGCCAAATCGACCAAAAATGATGGTTCTAGGGGCCGTAGAAAACTAATCGGGAGGGTTTTCTAGGACCCCTTGAAGCCTCATTTTTGGTTGACTTGGCAGAAATCTTGTATCTGAAGTACACATGTGCCCTTCAACTCAGTTGACTTTTGTAAATTTTTAGTAGATTCCATAGTGGTGGGTTCCTAATATTCGGTTCAGCCGAACTTTGTTTCCAATTTTTGGCACTCCACTATTGGATGGGGGTATAGTAACATCGTCATTCCGTTTTTAACACATCGAAATATTTAAGGCCCCATAAAGTGTATATGTGTATTCTTGATCGCCATGACATGGATGTCCGTCTGTCAGTTTGTCCGTTCGTCCATCTCTCCATCCGTCCGTCTGTCCATGTTTGTGGAAAGCACGCTTACTTTCGAAAGAGTAAAACTAGGTGCTTGCAATTTTGCACAAATACTTCCTATCAGCGTAGGTCAGTTGGAATTGTAAATGGACCATATTGGTCCATATTTAGATATAGGTCCAATATAAACACATCTTCCTATAATGCTTCTTGAGCCTCTAGAGAGCGCAATTCTTATCCGATTTTGCTGATATTTTGCACTATGAACTTTTCTACGACACTCAACAGATGTACCAAGTATGGTTTGAATCGGCCCAAGACCTGATATAGCTCCCATATAAACCAATGTCCCGATTTTACTTCTTAAGCCTCTAGACGGCGTAATACTTGTTTGATTTGGCTGAAATTTATCACAAAGACTATTTTATGACCTCCAACATACATGCCAAGTATGGTTCGAATTGGTTTTAAGAATGATATAGCACCCAGATTAACTGATCTCCTGTTTATACTTCCTGAGCCCCTAGAGGGCGCGGTAATACTCTTATTTGGTAGAAATTTTGCAGAGTGACTTTTTTATGAACTCCAACATACGTGTCGAATCATCTATTTACTAGCTGGTTTCCCTTTATATGGCGCACGATTCAGAGAATCCGCCTTCAAGCCTAAAGTTGTTGGTTTAAGCCGCATCTGCAGGGAAAAAGGGCCTCATTGTAGGAAGTGATGCTAACACCCACCACCAGATATGGGGAAGTTGGGGTATAAATGAAAGGGGTGAGCTGCGTAAAACACCTGGGTGTTTTGCTGGACAGGAAATTGAACTTCAAATCCAACATTTTGGAAAGAAAGGCAACTCGTGACCTATATTTTTGCAATAACGTCAATGGCAAAAGTTGGGGATTTAAACCGCGTGTCATGCAATCGGTATTCACTGTAGTTGTCAGACCTATAATGCTATATGGTGTTATGGTCTGGTGGACGGAGCTTCAAAATTCCATCTACTGTTCAATACTCAACCAGATAGCATGTCCGCCTGTGACGCTGAACGCCTGGGTTCGAATGCTGACGAGACCATCAGAAAAAATTGTCGGCGGTGGTTATCCCCTCTTAATGCTGGCAACATTTGTGAGGTACTATGCCATGTAAAACTTCTCTCCAAAGAGGTGTCGCATTGCGGCACGCCGTTCGGACTCGGCTATAAGCTTAAACTTGAATCGGACTGCACTCATTGATATGTGAGAAGTTTGCCCCTGTTCCTTAGTGGAATGTTTATGGGCAAAATTAGCATTTGCAAGGTTCTATGGTTCATGTCTGATCACATTAAGATACAGCGGCCATTTAGATCGATGTGGTGATTTGGGATCTTGAACTTATACAAGGCTAAAATTTTTAACAGAAATTTGGATCAAGAAGTTTAACGAGGCTAACAGGCTTCCGAACCATATATGAAGTCCATATGGAACCCTATTTTGAAACAGCTACGATTTCTCCGAAATTTGAAACAGTGAGTTGCATTAATGTCCGCACCAAATATTGTCAGTTTCGGAACATATTTAGATATAGCTGCCATAAAAACTGGTTAGCCGTTTTAGGGTGCTTAACCCATAAAATCCACATTTATTGCCTGATGTCGCTGCAATTTGCAGGAATGCATAAAACTAGATCACCAGGCTTTTATATCGAATATTATCCTAATCGGATCATATTTACATACAACTGCCATATAAAGCGATCTTTCGATTTCACGTCTGGAGCCCCTGGAAACCACAATACTTGTCCGATTTGTCTGAAATTTTTCACGTAGTGTTATGTGACGACTTCCAACATTCACGCCAAGTATGGTTCAAATCGGCCTTTAACCCTGATATAGCTGCCAGATAAATCGATCACTCGATTATCCTTGCTCGGTTCCAAGAAGCTTTATTTATTACCTGGTTTGGCAGAAATTTGGCTTATTTTGTGTAAATTTTTTACAGAATCCATGATGGCCCGTGAGCTCTTTATTCGAAGTTTGCGCTCAGGCTTTGGAAACTTTGCACGCTGAAAGAGAATGGGTACGGGCACAGTTTCATTCTGTAGGACGTGAGTATTCTGAGTAAGGACTCAGACTATCTGGCCCCGAGATTCCAGATAGGATCTTCAGAATTTGCTTCCCCAAAAGATGAGACCTCAATATTCAATGATGGCTCTAAGAAGTATCCATCAATTTACGGTCTTGTCCGACTGCTGCGACCCGAGACTGCTGAGGTTAGCCACAAGTGAATTTCCAGTATGACATTTTTTCGCCATTCAAGCCCAGTATTTTTATGGATTTATGTGGTATGGCGGCGCGCATTTCCTTGAATTCGAGAACAGCTAGGTCGAATTTCGTAGCGGAAAGTTAAGAAACATTCACTGTTGTTAATCATTTCCCCATTTGACCACGACCATCCTACACATATCTGCATTGAAATTAGCTCCACATTGAAACTAACCAATATTTGGTCCAATATCCGTTCTAAGAAAAAGCAACAGGGTTTTATAATGTAAGTGCCTACAGTTGAATTCCATATAAAGCCATAGATCATACAGTTCATATATGCGTCATATATGCGTCATATTTGAATACCTAGAATTGATAGAGAAGGACAGATAGAGGCTGTAATGTCTCGTGGCACATGTCCGACCTGACGGTGACACGTGCTTAAATACGTTGCAAGTTTAGTTGTCAGTTGGAGAGTAGGAGGCACATGCACAAATATGGGTCTTTCCATGATGAATGTAGTGATGAGATTTAACATTTTACAAATTCCATTTTTTTCAGAAAATTTATTATATTGACCAACTGTAATATTAATATGGGATCAAAATAACATGAAAAGGAGTCGAATATTTATAATGTCGTTAGTTGTGTGCTTGGTCTTACTCAACATAAATTAACAGGCTATGAACTGTAGACCAGATAGTCCGGTACAGATGATAACACTAGCCACGCTTGAAATCTTGCAAATGATGCGTTGTTTGTGATTCCAATTTCCATTCCAATGCATCCATTTTCATTTCTAACTTTTTTTCATTATTTTTGTATATAACTAAAATGTTATGTACAACATTACATGAACATTAATGAGCTTTCTGCTGTGTTGAAAATGCCATGGAATGCTCCATTTACATTCACACATTCAGGAGTCAAGCACACACATCTGCATTATATATGACTGCCACGTAAATGTGTCTGGTTATTTTTACGAGGATTTAAAGCATTCTTAGTAAATTTAATATTTATTCAATTTTGTTACTTGAACGTTGCTTTCAAATACACCTAAAATATAATTTCATTATTTTTATTCCAAGTTGCTTGACGTCATTCCGCAATAGCCAGATAGCCAAGTAGTCTCTTAAGAGATACATATATGGACGTAAATGTCAAAGCAGCTACTACAGATGAGAAAATCTAACCAAAGGGCAAATCCCAGACGCCAATTAAAACATTGGGATAAATATAAAGTAGAATTTTAATAAACCATCAGCTTGCCTACGAATTGTCAGGGAAAGTTATCAAAAATAACAAGTAAAACGGCGTTAAGTTCGACCGGGACGAACTTTGGATACCCACCACCTCGGGTATATATGTAAATCACCTTTCGTCAAAATCCGTTGAAATATGCATACCTTATGCCCCATAGCTGCTATATCGAAACATGTTCCGATTTGGACCAAAAACTAATGAGAACAAGTCTTTGTTCAATTGTATATAACAAAATATAGGTCTATTAGTAGCTATATCTTAAAATAAACCGATCTGAACCATATACGACACGGATGGCGAAAAGCCTAACATAAGTCAATGTGCCAAATTTCGGCTAAATTGTTTTCTAAATTCGCCTTTTATGGGGCCAATACTTTAAATGGAGATGTCGGTCTATATGGCAGCTATATTCAAATCTCGACCAATCTGAGTCAAATTGAAGAAGGATGTCGAAGGGCCTAACACAACTCACTGTCCCAAGTTTCGGCGCCATCGGACAATAAATGCATCTTTTATGGGCCCAAAACTTTAAATCGAGAGATCGGTCTATATGGCAGCTATATTCAAATCTAGACCGAACTGAGTCAAATTAAAGAAGGATATCGAAGGGCCTAACATAACTCACTGTCCCAAATTTCGGCGAAATCGGACAATAAAAACGTCTTTTAAGGTCCAAAGCCTTAAATCAAGAGATCGGTCTATATAGCAGCTATATTCAAATCTGGACCGCTCTGTGCCATAGTGCAAAGTACGTCGAGAGGCTTAACACAACTTACTGTCCCAAATTTCAGCAAAATCGGATAATAAATGCGTTTTGTATGGGCCCAATACTTTAAATCGAGAGATCGGTCTATATGGCAGCTATATCCAAATCTGGACCGATCTTAGCCAAATTGAAGAAGGATGTCGAAAATCCTAACACAACTCACTGTCCCAAATTGCAGCAAAATCGGATAATAAATACGCATTTTATGGGTCCAAAACTTAAAATCGATATATCGGTCTATATGGCAGCTATATCCAAATCTGGACCGATGTGTGCCAAATTGAAGAAGGATGTCGAAGGCCCTAACACAACTCACTGTTCCAAATTTCAGCAAAATCTGATAATAATTGTGGCTTTTGAGGGCGTTAGACCCTGAATCGGTCTATATTGGGGCTATATGAAGATATAGCCTGATATAGCCCAGCATAATTTCAACAGAAAGACGGACAGACAGACGGACGGACAGACGGACGGACAGACGGACGGACAGACGGACGGACAGACGGACGGACAGACGGACGGACAGACGGACGGACAGACGGACAGACGGACAGACGGACAGACGGACAGACGGACAGACGGACGGACGGACGGGCAGACGGACGGACAGACAGACAGACGGACGGACGGACAGACGGACGGACAGACGGACGGACGGACAGACTGACGGACAGACGGGCGGACAGGCGGATGGACAGGCGGACGGACAGGCGGACGGACAGACGGAAATCGGGTAATAAATAAAGCATTTATGGGCCTTAGCTATATATAGTTATATCCAAAAATGGATGGAAAAAACAAAAACAAACGGACCGACAGACGGACGGACAGACACAGGGACAACGTTAAATCGTCTTTTTACGTCTTTTACGACGATCCGAAATATATATACTTTGAAGGGTCGGAAATGGATATTTCGATGTGTTGCAAACGGAAATATAAAATGAATATACCCCCATCCTTCGGTGGTGGGTATAAAAGTGTATTGACATAAATGAAATGAAATATTCCCAGAAGAAAAAATTTCATTGAAGTTTTCTGTAAAGACAAACTTCCAAAGAGATTTGCAAAACAACAAACCTTCATATAATTTTCTTTCAAGATAAAATCTCAAAATAATTTCCCCAAGGACAAAATTTAAAAAAATAGGCTGGGCCGAAACTTGGAAACCCACCACCATGAATTCAGCAACAAATTTCCACAAATCCACTTATTTGAAGGCATACATGTGTATTAGGCATACCAAACTTCTGCCAAATCAGGCACAAATTGAAGTTTCTATGGTCCGTTGAAGACAAATCGGAAGATCGGTTTAGATGAAAGCTATACCAGGTTAAATACCGCTTTGGAACTTACTTGGCATAGTTGCTTGAAGACATAAGAGAACAAAATCTGCAAAATTTTAGCCAAATCGGACAAAAATTGTGGCTTCCAGGGGCTCAAGAAGTCAAATCCGTTGATTGGTTTATATGGGAGCAATATCAAAATCTGGCCATATATGGCAATCTCTATTAGCAAACCTCAAAGACCTACATCAATAGTAAGTACCTGTGCAAAATTTCAATCCATTAGTTTTATGCACACGACCGCTATCGTGTTCTCGACAGACGGACGGACGGACATGGCTAGACCGACTCAGTATGTCGAGACGATCAAGACTATATATGTTCTTGATCAATATTTCGAGGTGTTACAAACGAAATGACTAGATTAGTGTAACCCCATCCTATGGTGGTAGGTTAGGTTAGGTTAGGTTAAAGTTGCAGTCTGTCATCAGACTCACTTAGACGTTTTCGACCATTGCAATACCACAGGAACAGAAAAAGGAAGATGCCTTCTAGATCCTACGATGAACCATCCAGATCGCTTTTAAAAGCCCAATAACTTGAGAAATGTTCACATCCGCTACATCAGACAGGTTCTCAAAGAAATGAGAACCTAAAGTGGAACTCCTTCTGACAGCTAGTGCGGGACACACACACCGAAGGTATTCTATAGTCTCTTCTTCTTCGGCATTCTCATAGCTTCTGCAAAATTCGTTGCAGACAACCTTCAGTCTGTCAGTATGTTTTCCAATTAGACAGTGACCCGTCATGGCGGACACAATGACTGAGACGTCTGTTCTAGCCAATGATGGCAAAGCGGTAGACCTTTTTATATCCTCCACCATAGGATGCGGCTTTACTAATTTCGTATAAAGTATATATATTCTTGATTGTCATCTCATTTTAAGTTGATCTAGCCATGTCCGTTCGTCCGTTCGTCCGTCCGTCCGCTTGAAATTTTGCACAAATACTTTTAATGAGTGTATGTCGGTTGGGATTGTAAATGAGCCAAATCGGCTCACGTTTTGATATAGCTGCCATCTAGAGGCTCAAGAAGTCAAGACCCCAGATCGGTTGTCTTGACTTCTTGAGTTCTAGAGGGCGCAATGCCGGTCCGATTTGACTGAAATTTTGCACGTAGTGATTTGATATCACTTCCAACAACTGTGCTGAGTATGGTTCAAAACGGTGCATAATCTAGTATAGCTGTCATATAAACCGATCTTGGATCCTAACTTCTTGAGCCAATAGAGCGCGCCGAATTTTGCTGAAATTTTCCATGAGGTGTTTTTTTTATGACTTCCAATAACTGTGCTAAGTATGACGCAAATCGGTATATAACCTGATTTAGCTGCCATATAAACCGATCTGGGATCTTGACTTCTAGAGCCTCTAGAGGGCGAAACTCTCATATGATTTGGAAGACATTTTGTACAACGGCTTCTCTCATGACCATCAATTTACGTGTTTTATATGGTCTGAATCGATCAATAGCTTGATACAGCTCCCATATAAACCGATCTCCAGAGTTTACTTCTTGAGCCCCTACAAGGTGCAATTCTTATCAGAATGAACTGGAATATTACACAATAAATTCTGCAATGTTTAGCGTTCATTTATGGTCCGAATCGGACTATAACTTGATATAGATCCTATAGCATAACAGTTCTTATTCAATATTCTTTGTTTGCCTAAAAAGAGATACCGCGCATAGAACTCGACAAATGCGATCCATGGTGGAGGTTATATAAGATTCGGCCCGGCCGAACTTAGCAAGCTCTAACTTGTTAAGTCTAGATTAGGTCACATAGTTTTGGAATGCTCACTGCCCCATCTTTGTGACCACCTATCATTCGTTGTCCTTCAGGCCTGGTCCTGGAAACTTAGCTTACATACCGTTAAAGGCATACCCACAGATTCCAGTATCCCTGGAATGTGTAGGGTAACTCCTAGTCTCGCAAGTTCGCCCGCTTTACAATTCCCTGGGATATCTCTGTGGCCTGGCACCCAGAACAGGTGAATTTTGAACTGTTCAGACACCTCGTTGAGAAATCTGCTACAATCGGGGGTGGTTTTTGTGTTCAGAAATACGTTCTCCAGGGATTTAATGGCCGCCTGGCTGTCTGAGAAGATATTTATGGCAATCGTCGTAATGACATTATATCTTAGCCATTCCACCACTTCCTTTATTGCAAGGATCTCCGCTTGTTAAACACTGTAGTGGTCGGAAAACCTTTTCGATATGACCAGTTCTAGATCTTTACAGTAGACCCCAAAGCCCACCTGGTCGTTCAGTTTGGAACCATCCGTATAGAAGTCTATGTTACTTCTGTTACCAGGGATATCGTAGTTCATGTCAGTTCCATAAGGAATAGTGGTACAGTACTGTTTATCAAAAAGCGACTCAGGTAGGATGTAATACACACTGCCTGGAACATCGGATATTGTATCAAGGATAACACAGTGTCCGTAGCCACCATATGGTCAATGAAAAGGATTCCTTAACCTCACGATAGTGGTCGCTGCAATTTGGGAAGCCACAATGTCTAGAAGTATAAGACGTACCATTAAATTCAGTGTCTCAAATGGCGTCGTCCTCAATGCGGCTGTGATGCACAAACAAACCATCCTTTAAATCCGGTTAAGTATTGACCAGTAGATGGACTTTTGAAGCGTCGTCCACCAGACCACAACACCCTATGGCTTTATAGGTTTGACAACTGCAGTATATACCCATTGCATGACACGCGGTTTAAACCCTAAACTATTGGCAATGGCCCTCTTGCAAGTGTATAGACCAAGAGTTGCCTTTCTTGCCCTTTCCAAAATATTGGATTTGAAGTTCAATTTCCACTCTAGCAAAACACCCAGGTATTTTGCGTTATCTGTAAATGAAACATGTTCTCCTCACAATGAGACAGGTACCACTATGGGTAACTTGTATCTCTTGCTGAGAAGAACAACTTCTGTCTTGGAGGGATGTATACCTATCCCACTTTGATGTTGCACATAGAGCTTCCTGATGTATATCTGAAGAGTGCGACTACCTCTTCATCATTTTCTACCAGAAACAATAATATATTGTTAATGGCAATATTCCAAAGTAAAGGAGGCAGTATACAGTAAAGGAGATAGTATACAGGTATACTGCCTCCTTAACTTTGGAATATTGCCATTAACAATATATTATTGTCTCTGGTAGAAAATGGTGAAGAGGTAGTCGCACTCTTTAGATATACATCAGGAAGCTGTATGTGCAACATCAAAGTAGGCTAGGTATACATCCCTGCAAGACAGAAGTTGTTCTTTTCAGCAAGAGATACAAGTTACCTACATTGAAGAGTTCCTCTGCTGACCCATCTTTTTAGATCCCCAGATCCCAAGCCTGCTGTAATGCCTCTTTTAGTAAGTCAATTATAAATAAACTTTCTTACGATAGAGTTGATGTGTAGAAAATCCAACTCCTTCATGATCCTATGGTGGTAGGTATAAAAAGAAAGAATAACAGAAGTATTATTCATCATCATCATATTTCTATTAGCTTAATATCAGATTTTACAGTGACAATTTTTTATTCATTAAAAATTAATTATTCCAAAATTAAAGAAGACCGATGTTCAACGTACATCCATGTACATATATGTTCTGCCGTTTTTCAGATGAAAAAATGTAGTTATTTTTTCAATTTGCCAAAGGTGAGTGTAAAAGTGGTTTAAATTTTAAGAACAACCTCGTTTTATCCAGAAAAATTATTGCAAATTGTGTATGCCAATGAGAAAGTTCTGAGAGCCAATGGCATGGCAACGAAATATTTTACGAAGCAAACGCTGAAGCTGTATTAAATGTGGCAATAAAGTATGCTGCAACAGAAGAAGAAAAACTATAAACAACAAGCAAGAGCGTGCTAAATTCGGCCGGGCCGAATCTTACATACCCTCTACCATGGATCGCATTTGTCGAGTTCTATGCGTGATATCTCTTTTTAGGCAACCTAAGAATATTGAATAAGAACTGTTATGCTATTTGAGCTATATCAAGTTATAGTCCGATTCGTACTATAAATGAATGCTGAACATGGTAGAAGTCTGTGTGTAATATTTCCGGTCATTCGGATAAGAATTGCGCCTTGTAGGGGCTCAAGAAGCAACATCGGGAGAGAGGTTTATATGGGAGCTGCACCAAGCTATTGATCGATTCAGACCATATAAGACACGTATGTTGAAGGTCATAAGAGAAGACGTTGTACAAAATTTCTGCCAAATCGGATGACAATTGCGCCCTCTAAAGGCTAAAGAAGTCAAGATCCCAGATGGGTTTATATGGCAGCGATATCAGGTTATGAACCGTTTTGAATCATACTCAGCACAGTTGTTAAAAGTGATACCACAACAATACGTGCAAAATTCTGCCAAATCGGATGAGAATTGCGCCCTCTAGAGGCGCAAGAAGTCAAGACCCAAGATCGGTTTATATGGCAGCTATATCAAAACATGGACCGATTTGAACCATACTTAACGCAGATGTTGGAAACTCCACGTGCAAAATCTCAGTCAAATCGAACAAGAAATGCGCCCTCTGGAGGCTCAAGAAGTCAAGACCCAAGATCGGTTTATATGGTAGCTATATCAAAACATGGACCGATTTGGCCCATTTACAGTCCCAACCGACCTACACTAATAAGAAGTATTTGTGCAAAATTTCAAGCGGCTAGCTTTACTCCTTCGAAAGTTAGCGTGCTTTCGACGTGTTGAAGGTCATGAGAGAAGCCGTTATGCAAAATTTCTGCCAAATCGGATGACAATTGCGCCCTCTAGAGGCTCAAGAAGTCAAGACCCAAGATCCATTTATATGGCAGCTATATCAGGTTATGAACCGTTTTGAATCATACTAAACACAGTTATTGGAAGTGATACCAAAACACCTCGTGCAAAATTTCAGCCCAATCGGATGAGAATTGCGCCCTCTGGAGGTTCAAGAAGTCAAGACCCAAGATCGGTTTTTATGATTATATGGTTTATATATCAAAGCATAGACCGATCTAAACCATTCTTAGCGCAGTTGTTGGAAGTGATACCAAAACACCACATGCAAATTTTCAGTCCAATCGGACGAAAATTTCACCCTCTAGAGGCTCAAGAAGTCAAGACCCAAGATCGGTTTATATGGCAGCTATATCAAAACATGGACCGATTTGGCCAATTTACAATCCCAACCGACCTATTTGTGCGAAATTTCAAGCGGCTAGCTTTACTCCTTCGAAAGTTAGCGTGCTTTCGACAGACAGACGGACGGACGGACAGACGGACGACATGACGATCAAGAATATATATATATATATACTTTATGGAGTCTCAGACGCATATTTCGAGGTGTTGCAAACAGATTGAAGAAATTAGTATACCCCCATCTTATGGTGAAGGGTATAAAAATTAAAACCAGTGTACGAGTATTTAAATGAATGACACTTTTGGCTAAAAGGCAAACCATTAACCGAATTCCTTCTGCTGATATTCTCGAAGCTGTAGCTCTGATGGTGGAACAGCAGCAGGCGAAAGAATTTCCTCCTGAGGATGAAATAAGCCATAGCAGAAAAGCGAAGGATGACGAAAGAACCATGAAAGAGTATAAAAATAAAATAAATAAGCAAAACTTATATCATTCCCAAAAGGATTTATGAACGCTGTGTGAACGCCCATGTTGGAATTCCATAAAGCAGTGATAAATTACGGTCTTTTCTTCATTTCCATGGGAAAAAATTTAAGACGAGAGCTTTGCGAAGCTGGATATGGCCTAGCAACCAAATCCATTGTCACATGCTTTATAGTTGATTACAGTCTTTTCGTTTCGTTTGTTTGTTTGGAATCACGGCAATTGCGCCCATCCATCATTGTTCTTCTCGTAGCGACATCCTATCTATCAATTACTATCGTTCTGTGGTAGGATAATGCTACGGTTGAATGTTGTTCTTTTTTGCTTAAGTTCTCAATTAAGGAAGGAGGGAAGGCAGAATGGGCCTATGGTATTTACGACATATTGGTAATGAATTCTGAGCACATAAAATATGTGTAAGTCTACGTTGGATCATTCGTATGCGATCATTAAACCGACCATACTAAAAGAAAAATATGTTGCAAAGTCATGCAATACTAGTGTCATTATCATGGAAAGGCGTTGAAATATTGTCAATATGTAGGGATGATTTTGTGAACGAGCGTTGTCGATTTCATGCACCGACCGTACCAGGGGTTCGAATTTAAAACCTAGAGCAGAGGGGTTCTATTCTGTAAAACCGCTACTCTTCGACGTTACTCAAACTCTTATTCGGAAACAATTTTGATGGACCTCGCCGAATGTTGTTAGATGGATTAATTAACAATTCGTATCACATCTTGAGCAAACTGTAATAACAACGGCTGACAAATGACAACTTTATTGCAAATTACACAAAATCTGAGAAACATGTTTATGGGAGCCATATCTAATTCTGAGCCGATTTCGAATAGACTTCTCAGATATTGTGGAAGTTTTCGAGGAAAGCGTTGTGCTAAATTTTGTCAAGATTGGTCAATAAGTGCACTTGCTGTGACTCTAGAGGTGAAAATCGGGCGATTTACATATATGGCAGCTATGCCAAAATCTGAACCGATTTCTATGAAATTCACCAGTAATTTCAAATTTCCAAATTTTGGGAGAATCGTTTACAAATAAGCACTTTAGTGCAGTATATCTCAAAATCGGACGGATATATACGGATTGCGTTTTAAATTCGCAACCCGTATATGTCTGGATTAAATCGGGATTGGACAACCCTTGTGTTGTAATCTGCCAACTGACAGCTCTATCTTAAAGCTTGACATTTTTGAGGTTATACGTACTCAGAACGTTTTGACATACGAGCACTATTTGTGTGGTTTACAGTAACTTAAAATATCCATCTCGCCCAAAAAATGGGATTAAATCGTGAACATTTTCATGCCATTATTTTTTACAACTTTCGACCTGGGTTAACTCAATAACAGTGCATCGATGAACTTAATTCAATTTTTGGCGATGAAGATCCATTAAGGACCAATGTCTATCGATGGTATGATGAATTCAACCGAGATCGTAGTTCACTCAAAGACGAATTTCGTAAAGGCCGTCCAAAATCAGTTGTTGCTCCAAAAACCATTGATGCTGTGCGCCAACTGATATTGAAGATCCTCATGTGACCTATCGTGAGATTGAGACAACCTTCGGCATTAGTGGGACCAGCATACATGCAATATTGCATGCACATTTGACCGTCAAAAAAATTTGTTCGAATTGGCTTCCACACAATTTGTCGATCGTTCAAAAAAAGGCTGGTGCGGGTTGGTCGAAAGAAAGGCTCCAAAAAAATTACATCGTGATAGGTGATTAATCGTGGATATACGCTTATGAGCCCGAAAGTAAACAGAAGTCGACTGCTGCATGGGTGTTTCAAGATGAGCCAAATCCAACAAAAGTTGCTCGCTTACGATGCACTTCCAAGCAAATGATCGCCTGTTTTTTTCGGAAAAACTGGACATGCCGCAATCGCACCACTAGAACAACGCAGAACAGTCACTTCTGAGTGGTACACAACCATTTGTTTGCCAGTTGTCTTCCAAGAAATCAGGAAAACCAACCGAAGAAGACGGATCACTCTTCGATTTATATCGAGCTTTCTTAGAGATTGCACTCTACCAGTTGTTGTAGATGGGTTCTCATCAGATGAATATATTGGGTTGCCCAAAAAGTAATTGCGGATTTTTCATATAGTCAGCGTTGACAAATTTTTCCACAGCTTGTGACTCTGTAATTGCATTCTTTCTTCTGTCAGTTATCAGCTGTTATTTTTAGCTTGCTTTAGAAAAAAAGTGCAAAAAAAGTATATTTGATTAAAGTTCATTCTAAGTTTTATTAAAAATGCATTTACTTTCTTTTAAAAAATCCGCAATTACTTTTTTGGGCAACCCAATACATTGACCGCAGGTGTGCCACAAGGCTCTGTCCTTTCCCCTTCCCTTTTTCCTATTTTCATTGACGCTCTATTGGGTCAGACTTTGAATCCAGTCTACTCATTTGGCGATGACAGTAGTCTGTGTCATTCATATTCATTCGACCATAGGCCCAGTCCTCAAGAAATTGTGGACAGGAGGCGCATTATGGATGAGACGTTCACCCAGGATTTGTTGGTCATTTCCGAGTGGGGTAGAATCAACAGAGTAGACTTTAACGCACAGAAGACGCAGTACTGTTTCTTGTCTCACAAGCGATTCACTGACCCACTACAATCGTCGATATCTATCGACGGTATAGATATTGAGCAGTCAGATGCTCTTGATGTTCCGGACATGAAGATACAATTTGATGTCCGTTGGTCAAAACACGTATTCGAAGTGTCGAAAGAAGCATTCAAGTGTTTGGGCTTTCTTAAACGGTGCAAGAAATATTTCACCTCTTCTGATCTTCTCAATATCTATACTAACCACATCAGGCTGAGGATAAAATATAACTCTCATATATGGGCGGGAGCTCCAAAATCATCTTTGGAGCTACTTGACAGGGTTTAACGGAGAGCGATGGTGTTGATTGGGGATTGCTTCTCTTGAACATAGTCGGAATGTGGATATCGTTGTATTGCTCCATCGTTATTTTCATGACGTGTGTTCCAGGGATATTCGTCTTCTTATTCCTGACGTTAGGATGTTCACCAGGAATACAAGATTTGCCAGGAACTCACACCCGCTTGTAATTGATTGGCCAGTCGACCGAACCATGCATTACCGAGACAATTCATTTTTCGTCCGAACCATTCATATGTGGAATCGACTTCCGGCTAATGTCCTTCCCGCCGACATTGACGTTCAGATATTTAAGACGAATATCAATAAACACTATGCACTGCATATATAGGGGACATCCCCTGCGTGTTGGTTATGTTAAAAAAAAAATGAAAACCTACCAGCATTTATCCTAGTTATGAGCCCAGTAACCCAACGAAACGTTGCCAACCACCTTAGCAGAATCAGTTTCTCAAAGAATCAGTTTCTAGCTTTACTCCTTCGAAAGTTAGCGTGATTTCGACAGACAGACGGACGGACGGGCGGAAAGAGGGACAGACGAACAGACATACGGACGGACATGTCTAAATCGACTCAAAATGACATGACGATCCAGAATATACATACCTTATAGGGTGTCAGACGCATATTTCGAGGTGTTACAAAAAGAATGACGAAATTAGTATACACCCATCCTATGGTGGAGGGTATAAAAATATTTATACCCCACTGCACCACTGTGGCGCAGGGTATTATTGGTTTGCGCATTTGTTTGCAACGCTAAGAAGCACAAGAGCTAGACCCATTGATAAGTGGACCGATCGACTCAGAATCACCTTCTGATTCGTTTTAGCCATGTTCGTCTATCCGTCTATCTGTGTGTTCAAGGTAAAGGTTATTTATTGTCCTGTCGTCTCGAAATTTTACACATATCACTTTTTTGGCCCCAGCACGCTGCTGATGTTGGTAAAAATCTGTATCGCCCGATTTGCACTCGAATGACCGTAGTAACCACAATTTTCTACCGCCCTGCTCAAAATTTGGGACGGATTGTTTTGTTGCTGATCTTAACATATCTGCAAGATTTCATGAAATCGGTTTTGATTTGAATATAGCCCCCATATATATTTATCGTCGGATTTGCACTTTAAATGAAATGAAGACATTTATTCCAATTAAAACTATAACGGCTAAATCAGACAACAAAAGTTGGTTTGACCAGACATGCAGAGATGCTGTCAAATCGAAAGAGGTTGCATTCAGGAACTGGAGCTTGAATAAAAATGCCAATACTGAACTGCTGCGCAAACAGGCAAGATCTTCTTGTGCCAATGAGCTTAGGCGCCAAATTTTTCTTTACGAACAGCGTTTGCGTACTAAGGTTCTTGCTTCTACACGAGGAAGTAAAAGCTTTTGGTCGTTCGAGAAAAGAGTAATGGGTTGTTCTTCATCTATTTCAACTCTTGTTAAGGATGATCAAACCATCACTGAACCGATTGATAAGGTCAACCAGTTGGCTGATATATTTGCAGGGAACTCTTCCCTGCCGGATAGCAATCAACCACTCTTCTCAATCGAAAATGTATCTGCCCCATATATTTTTTCGAACTCGTGAAGTTAAAAGGGTTCTTGAAAATCTAGACGTAAATAAATCCCAGGGCTCGGATGGCATATCAACACTTGTCGTAAGCAAGTGTTCTTCGACGCTCGCTCGACCATTACGCAACCTTTTCAACATTGCCTACCGTGCGGGAGTCTTCCCAACGCGTTGGAAGGTTGCAAACGTTCAGCCAATACCCAAGAAGGGTGAGGCAAACAACCCAGCGAATTATCGGCCAATTGCGATTTGCTCCGCTTTCTCCAAGGTCATGGAGAGCATGGTTAATCACCATCTTGTGAGGTATTTAGTCTAATGGCCTTCTTAGCGACCAACAGTATGGGTTCGGCAGAAATCGCTCTACGGGTGACCTCATGGCACTTCTGTCGGAAGGTTGGAGTCGCTCAATCCACCAGTTTGGTGAGAGTAAGATCGTGGCTCTGGATATCTCCACGACATTTGATAGGGTCTGGCACGGTGCACTACTATCAAAGTTTTTCGCATTAGGTGTCGGTATTGGCTTAGTTCGATTTATTTCGAGCTTTCTCAGAGATCGCACTATTCGAGTCGTTATAGATGGGTTCTCATCCAATAAGCATAAATTGCCCGCAGGTGTACCCCAGGGCTCTGTTCTTTCTCCTTCTCTTTTTCTTATTTTCATCAACGATCTGTTGGGTCAGACATCGTAAGCAATCTACTTATTTGCGGATGACAGTCATTCGACCATAGGCCAAGTCTTCGAGAGATTGAGGACAAGAGGCGGGTTATGGACGTTACACTCTGCCAGGATTTGCTGGCCATTTCTGAGTGGGGTCGAATGAATCGAGTAGATTTTAAATGCACGGAAGACTCAGTGCTGCTTGTTGTCACACAAACGATTCGCTGACCCATTACGATCCGGGAGTCATCCCGGACTCCCATTACGATCATCTTTGTCTATCAACGGTGTAGATGTTGAGCAATCAGAAGCTCTTGATGTTCTGGGCATGAAAATACAAAGTGTGATGTCCGTTGGGCTAAACATGTATTCGAAGTGTCGAAAGAAGCATTCAAGTGTTTAGGCTTCCTTAAACGGCGTGGGAATTACTTCACTCCGTCTGATCTTCGTAAGGTCGAAAATGGAGTACAACTCACATGTATGGCTGGAGCTACTTGACGGTTTACAGTGGAAAACGATGGCGCTGATTGGGGACAGTGGGGTACTAACTCTATTGCCTTTCTTTCTTCTACTTTTCCTGCTTTAAATTAAAAAAACAAATGTTTGAATTTGCTCCTATTTTAAATTTTATGCAATACATTTAAAGTTCTTCTATTCCATTTTCAGTTGTAACCCGACATAGAAATAAAACTCATTTAATGGATTATTTCACTGTTTTGCCATCTCTCAAACTCTACAACGGCTAAGAATATGCTTTTCCTGCAGAAAAAAAATTCATAAAATGAAGTCGAATGCGAGCACTTAGTCTCGGTGAGACAGCAAAAGTTGATGGGATCTAGAGGAAAAAAAAAAAAACACAACCGTAAGTCCTAGCACACTGTTAATATTTAGTAATGCCATACTGAACAAACAATGCTGTCGTATATCGTTTTTCTACCCTTCTCTCGTTGTTGGCTCTTTTTTTTCAACGTAACTGGAATTTTAACTAAGAAACTGCCATCATACATCCTGCGTTGTAAGGCAAACCAAGAATAACGTGTAAGCGTATGTAAATTCACGAATATACAACTCCAACACAACAGGTTGTTTGAGTGTTTGGCTGAGGGGGGAGTTCAACCCAAAGTGTTGTGCAATACAAACGAGAGTCATTCCAGCCTCAAAGCATATCTCCAACTGAGTAAACGAGAAACTTGGTGTACCCCATTTTTTCCTTTTTTTTTTGTTAACCCCTGCCTGCCATGGTACACATTTTCATTACATAAGTGCATGTAGTGTGTGTGGGACAAGTGTTCACTTTTATCCCCTTTTTCTGCGACTTCTTCAAGCATAATGAATACCACTGAAGGCAACACATTTGAAGTTGTGTCGCTTTAAATGCGACGAATTTGCCTGCAATTTTCTTATAATTAAAATTAAACGACTTTTTTAATACTATGCCATTTGTAACAAAAGGAGTGTGGGAGTATGTTAGCGTACTTGAGAAGGAACTTTAAAACTTCCCCAGTTGAAAATTTATTTTTACTTAGTAATGTTTTTTTTATTACTTTAAGGGACTTCTTGGAGAAAATATAAAAATTTTGTTTTTATACCCTACCACCACCACTGTGGTACAGGGTATTATAACTAAGTGCATATGCAAGTAACACCCAGAAGGAAGAGAGAGAGAGGAAGAGACCCATAACTAAGTATACCGATCGACTCAGAATCACTTTCTAACTCGATGTAGCTATGTCTGTCTGTCTGTCCGTCTCTACGTCTCTCCGTCTGTGCATGCTATTTGTGCACAGAGTACAGGTCGCAATTTTCGTCCGATCGTTTTCAAATTTGGTACAGGCTTTCTTTTCGGCCTAGAGACGAAATTGGAGAAAATCGGTTCAGATTTGGATATAGCTCCCGTATATATTGGGTTGCCCAAAAAGTAATTGCGGATTTTTTAAAAGAAAGTAAATGCATTTATAATGAAACTTAGAATGAACTTTAATCAAATATACTTTTTTTACACTTTTTTTCTAAAGCAAGCTAAAAGTAACAGCTGATAACTGACAAAAGAAAGAATGCAATTACAGAGTCACAAGGCGTTGAAAAAATTTGTCAACGCCGACTATATGAAAAATCCGCAATTACTTTTTGGGCAACCCAATATATACAATAACTAGCCGAACTGGGCCCGCTCCGCTGCATCTTCTTTAACTCCTTAATATCTTTTTAAGGTGGGGACACTTCGCCCTGTATGTGCCATTGTAGCCTTTGATGCTGAACGCGTTCGAATCCTGGCGACAACATCTCGGACAAGGCGGTGTTTATCTCCTCTTAATGTTGGCGACATTTCCAAGGTACAATGCCATGTAAGGTCATTTAAATGCCGTTCGGACTCGGCTATAAAAAAAGTCCCTTATCATTGAGTTTAAACTTTAATCGTAAAGCACTCATAGATGTGTGAGAATTTGCCACTTATCGGTTCCTGGTGGTAATGTTCGTCCTTAGGGTAGTGTTCTCATTAGGGAAGGAATGGCACGGCAGACATTTCGACTCAAATATGGATATCAAATTCGTGATGCACTTCCGAACACCTTTAATTTGAGCCCCATATTGCCATCGCCGGTAAATATGAACCTTTTGGAGGGTGTTTTGGGGCTGGGGCGGCCACCGGCACTTTGCACTGAAAATAGATATCAAATTCGTTCTTTATTCCCAACGGAAATGAAGTTCAGTTTAGGGGGTGCCTAGGGCCGTACGCCAAAACACTTGGCCCCAAAATTGGATATAAAATTCGTTTTCTACTCTCAAATACCTTTCATTTTAGTCCCATATTGTCATAATGGGTCAAATAACCCATTTGACGTATCTTTAGGCGGAAAAGCGCCACCTAGACATAAACGCGCCACCTAGACAAATAATATCATATTTGCTGGGTACTTGGACCCAAATTTAAATACCATATTCGTTTTCTGGTCTCCAATACCTATCATTTGATACCTTTACAGTGCCCATCGGAACACTTTAGGATATGGGTGGCATTTTTGGGGTAAGGGGGAGGGTCCGCCTCCAACCGATATCTAAAAATTATATAGCCTATGTTTTCTTCCACAATCTATACACAATCTATGAAAATTTTAAGAAAATCTGTTCAGCCAAGTATCATATAAACATAATGGGTTTAATGGCGTTTTTAGGGGTATCGTGAGCCCTTATATTTCGGTCTGATTTTGTATGCCAGATTCAAAATCTACTCCCTAATACCTTTCATTTGAGCCCCATATTGAAATGAACATCCAATATGTCTTTTTGGGTTAAGGCGGCCCTATGGGTACTTAGACTCAAAATTTAATACCATATTCGTATTCTACTCTCCCATACCTTTCATTTGATACCTATATTGTCCTGCTCGGTCCACTTTTGATTTTGGGCTGTGTTTTTGGCATAAGGGGGAGGGTCCGTCCCCCTTCCAATACCGAAAAATTTTATTACCCATGTTTCTTTCCAGACCTACACAATATGTTAAAAATGATTCTGCCGTTTTTCAGTCTATACTGAACAAACAAAACTAGTGCCATATATCCGTGATTGGCAAATGTGCTCATTTTGGTAGTTTTGTAGGGGTGGGGTGACCTCCTATACTTCGACATGAATTGTGTATGTCAGATTCGTTATCTACTCCCGCATACTTTTCATTTGATACCCATATTGTGCTTATCGGTTCACTTTTGATTTTGGGTGGTGTTTTTAGGGTAACGGTGGAGGGTCCGCCCCCTTCCGTAATCAATGAATTATAAAGCCTATTCCTACTTCCTGACTATATTCGTAATCTATTCCCGAACACCTTTCATTTGAGTTCCATAATGTCATGATCGTCAAATAAACCTATTTTAAGGGATTTTGGGGCTGGGGCGGCCCCCCAGGTACTTGGACCCAACTTTTATTACGAAATTCGTACTGTCCTCTTGAATTGAATTTTATATATAAGATGTGGTTATTTGTTAACCGGTTCTGTCGAAATTTGGCAGGAAATGTTCTCTCTTGACTGTCAATATTACTGGTGAATTTCATAGAAATCGGTTCAGATTTATATGTAGCTATCATATAAACCGATCTGGCGATTATATATCTTGAGCCTCTAGAGATTTGGCTAATATTCGCACTGTGACTCTTTCTATGACCTTAACCTAACGGGCTAAATATGTCATGAATCCACTTATAACCTAATATAGTTTCCCTATAAATATCTCTTCCAATTATATTTCTTGACCATCTTGAAGATATGGACTTATATGGGCCACACTTAGCGACACTGACTGTTAGAAGTGACAAAAAAGTAAAAGCGTGGTAAGTACGGCCAGGCCGGTAAAAAGGTGCCTATATCTATTTATAAACCTCTCGGGGTAGGAGTACTGGAGGACACAATTGTAATTCACGTATCAAATGTTTGCCAAATCTGGCAAAAACTAAGACCTCTTGGGGCTAAAGAAGTCAAATGCAGATATCAATTTATATGGGACTATATATAAAGAGTGATTTTTTAGCTATTATCTTTTTAGCAACACTGGTTGAAACAGCTCTCCTACTTTTGGTGTTTTCTTTCACAGACAAACATCTGATTTAGAACTTGTGATGTCTGAGTACTTCTTGGCTGTTCTGTGTGTGGAGGAAGGGTACTTCCCGCGTGCGTGGAAATGTGCCCGAGTTGTTGTTTTGCTTAAGTCGCAGGAGCGTGTCGAGAGTAACCCGAGGTCCTACCGTGGCATTAGCTTGCTTCCAGTACTTGCCTAGATTCTGGAACGAGTGATGCTGAACAGGCTTAAGGAGAGCTGGTTACGTTAGGTTAGGTTGAAAAGAGGGTGCAGATAATAATCCGCCCCATGCCACTATGGACATACACCTATGCCAGTAATTGGCTTTTTGTGCCCTCTATAAACTATAAAATAAACTCTAAAGAAAATTTTAAGTTAGGAATTCCGTGCTACTTACAAAATCCTTAATTGTTTTCAATACCACTCCCCTAGGTGAGTTCATGTCTGGTATTGTGTCTCCACCTAAAAGTATCTGTTAGACGTGAAAGCCGGACAATGACAAAGGAAATGCTCCTACACATGCTATCAATTGCCGCACCTGCACCACTATGTGTCCCGTTATGATACCAATAACTATACTGACCTCCTTCTTGCTTCCTTTCAGTAATAGCCTTGTCTTCTCACGATCTGGATTCTCTCATAGGATCTTCGCCGTCCTACCGACCATTTCGCTGTCCCACAATGTTGCATGCGCATTCGTCGCCCACTCTTTTAACTCGGATTGCGTCGACACGAAAGGCTTCGTGTTAACCAAGTTTATTTTCCGCAGTCCTCTGGCCTTCACCGCCAAATCGTCTGATCCGCTCCCTGCGGACTGCGTCGACACGAAAGGCTTCGGGTTAACCATGTTTATTGACCGCAGTCCTCTGGCCTTCACCACCAAATCGTCTGACCTTTCATTTCCTTTTACTCCGTTATGGCCCGGCACCCAAACGATGCGGATTTTGCCATCCTCAGAGAAGGCGTTAATCTCCTTCTTACACTGCGAGACTGTAAGTGACCGTAAGGTCCTGGTTGTTATTGCCCATGGCAATTTTACTGTCGGTAAAGATGTTCACACTCGACGTCCTCGTGTTAGCACCACACCACTTCACGCATTCCGTGATCGCCCGAATCTCCGACTGCAGAACCGTATTTTGGTCAGGCAGTCTAAAACATATCTCAGTCCCTGGGTTCTCAATGTAAACCCCCATCCCCGCTCTGCCCTCTAGCTTTGATCCATCCGTGTAACATGATCTTCCAGATGGCAATAGGGTTCCCTCAATCCAAGACTGTGTCGATGGCAGCAGTGCCATCGCACTCGCACTCGACTTCAAGGTTCATCTAAGTTATCCGATCGGAAACCTCATCCCTTCCTTCCAGTTTTCCTATCGTCACCTCGATTAGACCGCTATGGTATGAGCTGCTCCAATCCCCAATCCATTCTCCCATCGCTTTAAGTCTCATAGCCGCAGTGGCTGCCTTACACTTAATCTGTATGTCAATGAGTCGGATATCTATTGTAGAATAGTCTCCAGTTCCCTAGTGGGCACTGTTCTCTAAACCTGTTGTATGGTCCTGACGTTGCACTTTTTCTCCATAGCAGTCCACCAAACTACTAAGGCGTAAGTAAGTATTGGTCTAATCACTCTCCTGTAGAGCCATTGGACTATCCTAGGATTGAGGCCCCATTTCGAGCCTACGGCCCGTCTATATAATGCTCAACATCTGTGAGCGTTCTCGGTATGCACCTGAATATGACACTAGGAGCAGATAAAGGAGAGCAACATCGAGGGTACATCACCGTATCAGTTCGGGTTTGTCAAGGGTAGAAATACTGTTGATGTCTGGTTTTATGTCCAGGATTGCGTAAGCGGGTCGTATCAGTTCGGGTTTGTCAAGGGTAGAAATACTGTTGATGTCTGGTTTTATGTCCAGGATTGCGTAAGCGGGTCGAATGCCAAATATGTCTTGGGCATATGTGTCGATTTCAAGGGAGTATTTGACAACCTTTTATGGCGTAGCGTGGTAGCGAGGTTGGTTGAGGTGTAGTGTCAGGAGATTGGTCTGTGGCGTAGTTTCTTTAGTGACAGAAGGGCTTGTGTGGTTGGGGCCAGCGAAACGGTCTTGAAGGATGTTGTAAGCGGCTGTCCGCAGGGTTCCATTTGTGGTCCATTCATTTGGAACTTCATGATGGATTCTTAAGGTTTTAAGGTTTGTGCGTATGCGGATGACATTTTGGTTGAGGGGCAGTCTCGTGCTGCTCTTCAACGCCTGGGTGAGGAGGCCATGAGCGAATGGGATGATCGTGTGGGTGTTAAGGTGGCTGCTGAGAAGACAGTTTGATGCTGCTTAGGGGCAGATTGGCTTCTAGTCGGTCTGCGAACATTAGAGCTGGTCCGGTATCGTTGGGATACTCGCCGCGGGTCAAGTACCTCGGTGTGGTTGTGTCAGAGAGGTTACGTTTCCCTGCCCATTTGGATCATGTAAAGGAAAGGCTTTCCGCCGTGACGGTTATGCTTAGGGTCTGCTGCACGGACTATATATGCGGGTCTATTTGTTGCCTGTGCAACTTATGGCACGCCTGTATGGCATGGGGCAGTCATGACTGTTCATGGACGTGAGAAGGCTATGTTAACGTGCGCGCCTTTATATAGGACTATCTCCTCAGATGCGATGCAGGTGTTGTTGGGTCCTGCGTATAAGGCTAGGAGGGGTGTTCCGGTTGCTGAAAGGGACTGGCTTCCTGATCCGGATCTGGCGAATGGGAATGTTAGGCGGCTTAGTGCATACCTTTTGGAGTTCCTTTATAATAGGTGGAGGACACGTTGGACTGACAGTGACAATGGACGGGCTACTTAGCGATTCATTGGGGACACGACGTTTGTAGTGGACAGACCCCATTTTGGCTTTGGCCTGAGTCTTGGGTTTTTACTGAGAGGACATGGCTCTTTCAATGCATATTTGCATAAGAGGGGCCTGGCGTCGACAGCAGGTTGTCCTGCCTACGGGGGTGTAGTTGAGGACGTGGTGCACTTACTGACTGAGTGCCCGTACTATTCAGTAATCAGGGACTTAGGCGCTATGGGTATGGCGTGCGTGCCTTTATGTAGGACAGTCTCCTCAGATGCGATGCAGGTGTTGTTGGGTGCTGCGCCTCTTGATTCGGAGGTGATCCGCCGCGCGGTTTTGTGTAAGGCTAGGAGAGGTCTTCCGGTTGCAGATAGGGACTTGCTTCCTGATCCGGATCTGGCGAATGGGATTAGGCGGCTTAACGCTCACCTTTTGGCGTGCCTCTATGATAGGTGGAGGACACGTTGGACTGACAGTGACAAAGAGCGGGTTACTTACCGATTCATTGGGGACACGACGTTCGTGGTGAACTGACCCGATTTTGGCTTTGGCCTAAGTCTTGGGTTTTTACTGACAGGACATGGCTCTCTCAATCATTTTTGCATAAGAGGGGCCTGGCGTCGTCTGCAGGTTGTCCTGCCTGCGGGGGTGTGGTTGAGGACGTGGTGCACTTACTTAGTGCCCGTACTATTCGGACATCAGGGACTTAGGCGCTATGGGTATATCCCATAGAGAGGGGATGTGGGATTTGAGCAGGGCCTTGTTGAACTCTGGGACGTCTGCGAAGTTGGCCACCTTTGCGAGGGTGGTGTTTGATAGAAGAAAAATGTTTGGTGGGCGGGGATAGGCCTCTGATGAGGTTGTCCGGTGGTTTGGCTCTTGATATTTGTCCTTTTTTGTGTGCTCGCCCGTCTTTTGTCCGTAGTGGGAAGTGTACGTTTTTGTCCGTCCGTTTTGTACATTATGTCCGTATAGGGTTATCGTCCGTATTTATGACAGTGTTTGGGTATTTTGTCCGTTTTTACATCCGTATTTGGTTTTAGTCCGCTTTGTTGGCGACCAAAACATATCTTGGGGTAGTGGGGGGGTCGGGGTAATGGTTTTGACTGTTTTCCTTTCAGGTGACCAGTCCGGAACCGTTTGGGGTGCAACTGGTAGTAGCTTCTGCTACGAGGTCTGGTCGGAGTCCTTAATCTGGTACCAAGGAAGTCGGGAGCCCCTGGGATTTCGATCCCAGGCCGACTATGGTGAGGCCCCAGTGGGGGGTAACGTGGTGTATGTGGATTGGACCCAAATCGCGGGTAGAGCGCAAGCTTGATGTGGAGTCGCATATGAACTGGGTGCCGTGACACATAAATCGGAAGGAGTGTTAGATAATGCTCCGCCCCTAACCAAGGGGGAGAACACATCCAAACAACGTGAACCCGAATTGGTACCCCTGCATAGTCTAGGCTATGTGTCGGGGCGTTGGTGGACGCATTATACTCACTCGGGGTTAAGAGACCTGCAGGATTAAGCCAACACGACAGGTGCCTCCAAACTTGTCAAACATTTTCAATTTTGTCTATAATTTAACCATGAATCGTCTTACGAACGAAAAACTCTTGCAAATTACTGAATTTTATTACCAAAATGTGTGCTCTGTTAAGAAAGTTAAATCGCGCGCTTCTTCCATTCTATCGACGAAGCTCAATTTTCGCTCAATGGTTACGTAAAAAAGTAAAATTGTTGATTTTGGAGTGAAGATCAGTCAGAAGTATTGCAAGAGCTACCAATGAATCTAGAAAAAGTCACAGTTTGGTTCGGTTTATGGGCTGGTGGCATCATTGAACCGTACTTCTTCAAAGATGATGCGAATCGTAACATAACTTTGAGTGAAAGGTGAGCGCTTTTTTGAGATGATATCGAAATTTTTTTAAAAGACAGTGACACATGCCACCCAGCACTCGTAACAATGGACTTATTGAGAGGCGAGTTCGGTAAACATTTCATTTCACGTTCGGGACCGGCCAATTGGTTTTTCCTATAGCTCTTTAGAAATTACCCTTTATTATCAATAATGAACAAGAAAGAAATAAGTCAAGATATAAAATATATTAATTTATTAGAATAATAATAAAATTTCATTATTCCATCAAAAATAATTCAATCAATGTTCAACCCACCAGCTTCAAATTTAAATTAGAGAAGTTGAAATTCATTTTTGAGCTTGAATTTTAGCCCAGAATCCTTTTTCATCCATTTCTGTTCGCTTGACATACATCAATTTGAATTTCAAATGTTCCCACTTCCTCCCCCCCTCTCCCCCCCCCACCCTCCACAAAAATGCCTTTTTTCATTGTTAACGAGTTTTACGAGCCATTTAAATACTCCATGGGGTAAGTTGTTTTTGCCCGCAGCAGGTGGAGCAGAAGCTTTTATGGTCTACCTAAAAACTTATTTGGCTTCAGAAACTTTTTCCACTCTCCCCCACCACCAGCACTCACCTGTAAAGTTGAATGACTTTGAAAGTCATTTATCTCTTTTAACGTTTCTTCACTCAAAGTCACAGTTTAACTCATTGCTATCGGTTAAGGTGTGTTTGCTGGGTCGGATGTCCATAAATATTAAGTCTCAAATTTAGGTGGTAAATATAGCCATGGACTATATCCAGAATTTACGAACTTGCTATACCCTCTTTTGGATATTCATTCTTTGGCACAGTTAAGGTAGTTTATATGCCACAAACATACACAAATAAAAAAACATTTACTCACGACTTCAACTCATCCTCTCTGTGGGAGGGCTTAGCAAAGTAGAAGTAAAAAGTGACACACATATGTATATGATTGGTCTTATTAAGCCCATATCATGGATGGAACACATGACATTTAATGAAAAACTCAAAACCTCGTTTAATCAAATTTTAAAACAAAAATTTTATCAGAAATATTTAAATAAGTATCTCCTTAACTGTGCATCGTAGAGGGAAATTCGTGACTAAAAATCGAAATTCCACTTGAAAAATTTAAAATGGCTGTATCTCCTAAACTATGCGTCATAGAGGGAAATGGGCCTTAATTCGTGACTCCATCAAAAATCCATTAAAAATCGAAATTGCACTTGAAAAACTTAAAATGGCTGTATCTCCTAAACTAAGCATCGTAGAGGGAAATGGGCTTTATTTCGTGACTCCATCAAAAATCCATTAAAAATCGAAATTTCTCTTGGAAAACTTAAAATGGCTGTATCTCCTAAACTATGCGTCGTAGAGGGAAATGGGCCTTAATTCGTGACTCCATCAAAAATCCATTAAAAATCGAAATTTCTCTTGGAAAACTTAAAATGGCTGTATCTCCTAAACTATGTGTCGTAGAGGGAAATGGGCCTTAATTCGTGACTCCATCAAAAATCCACTAAAAATCGAAATTTCACTTGAAAAACTTAAAATTGCAGTATCTCCTAAACTAAGCATCGTAGAGGGAAATGGGCTTTATTTCGTGACTCCATCAAAAATCCATTAAAAATCGAAATTTCGAAAATTTAAAATGGCTGTATCTCCTAAACTATGCGACCTAGAGGGAAATGGGCCTTAATTCGTGACTCCATCAAAAATCCATTAAAAATCGAAATTTCCCTTGGTAAACTTGGTAAAATGGCTGTATCTCCTAAACTATGCGTCGTAGAGGGAAATGGGCCTTAATTCGTGACTCCATTAAAAATCGAAATTTCATTTTAAAAACTTAAAATGGTTGTATCTCCTAAACTATGCGTCGTAGAGGGAAATGGGCCTTAATTCGTGACTCCATCAAAAATCCATTAAAAATCGAAATTTCTCTTGGAAAACTTAAAATGGCTGTATCTCTCTAAAATCGAAATTTCACTTGAAAAACTTAAAATTGCAGTATCTCCTAAACTAAGCATCGTAGAGGGAAATGGGCTTTATTTCGTGACTCCATCAAAAATCCATTAAAAATCGAAATTTCGAAAATTTAAAATGGCTGTATCTCCTAAACTATGCGACGTAGAGGGAATTGGGCCTTAATTCGTGACTCCATCAAAAATCCATTAAAAATCGAAATTTCCCTTGGTAAACTTAAAATGGCTGTATCTCCTAAACTATGCGTCGTAGAGGGAAATGGGCCTTAATTCGTGACTCCATCAAAAATCCACTGAAAATCGAAATTACTCTTGGAAAACTTAAAATGGCTGTATCTCCTAAACTATGTGTCGTAGAGGGAAATGGGCCCTAATTCGTGACTCCATCAAAAACCCCCTAAAAATCGAAATTTCTCTTGGTAAACTTAAAATGGCTGTATCTCCTAAACTATGCGTCGTAGAGGGAAATGGGCCTTAATTCGTGACTCCATCAAAATCCATTAAAAATCGAAATTTCACTTGAAAAACTTAAAATGGCTGTATCTCCTAAACTATGCGTCGTAGAGGGAAATGGGCCTTAATTCGTGACTCCATCGAAAATCCATTAAAAATCGAAATTTCTCTTGGAAAACTTAAAATGGCTGTATCTCCTAAACTATGTGTCGTAGAGGGAAATGGGCCTTAATTCGTGACTCCATCAAAAAACCCTAAAAATCGAAATCTCTTTTGGTAAACTTAAAATGGCTGTATCTCCTAAACTATGCGTCGTAGAGGGAAATGGGCCTTAATTCGTGACTCCATCAAAAATCCATTAAAAATCGAAATTTCTCTTGGAAAACTTAAAATGGCTGTATCTCTCTAAAATCGAAATTTCACTTGAAAAACTTAAAATTGCAGTATCTCCTAAACTAAGCATCGTAGAGGGAAATGGGCTTTATTTCGTGACTCCATCAAAAATCCATTAAAAATCGAAATTTCGAAAATTTAAAATGGCTGTATCTCCTAAACTATGCGACGTAGAGGGAATTGGGCCTTAATTCGTGACTCCATCAAAAATCCATTAAAAATCGAAATTTCCCTTGGTAAACTTAAAATGGCTGTATCTCCTAAACTATGCGTCGTAGAGGGAAATGGGCCTTAATTCGTGACTCCATCAAAAATCCACTGAAAATCGAAATTACTCTTGGAAAACTTAAAATGGCTGTATCTCCTAAACTATGTGTCGTAGAGGGAAATGGGCCCTAATTCGTGACTCCATCAAAAACCCCCTAAAAATCGAAATTTCTCTTGGTAAACTTAAAATGGCTGTATCTCCTAAACTATGCGTCGTAGAGGGAAATGGGCCTTAATTCGTGACTCCATCAAAATCCATTAAAAATCGAAATTTCACTTGAAAAACTTAAAATGGCTGTATCTCCTAAACTATGCGTCGTAGAGGGAAATGGGCCTTAATTCGTGACTCCATCGAAAATCCATTAAAAATCGAAATTTCTCTTGGAAAACTTAAAATGGCTGTATCTCCTAAACTATGTGTCGTAGAGGGAAATGGGCCTTAATTCGTGACTCCATCAAAAAACCCTAAAAATCGAAATCTCTTTTGGTAAACTTAAAATGGCTGTATCTCCTAAACTATGCGTCGTAGAGGGAAATGGGCCTTAATTCGTGACTACATCAAAATCCATTAAAAATCGAAATTTCACTTGAAAAACTTAAAATGGCTGTATCTCCTAAACTATGCGTCGTAGAGGGAAATGGGCCTTAATTCGTGACTCCATCAAAAATCCATTAAAAATAGAAATTTCTCTTCAAAAACTTAAAATGGCTGTATCTCCTAAACTATGCGTCGTAGAGGGAAACGGGCCTTAATTCGTGACTCCATCAAACTTAATATGGCTGTATCTCCTAAACTATGCGTCGTAGAGGGAATTGGGCCTTTATTCGTTACTCCATCAAAAATCCATTAAAAATCAAAATTTCACTTGAAAAACTTAAAATGGCTGTATCTCCTAAACTATGTGTCGTAGAGGGAAACGGGCCTTAATTCGTGACTCCATCAAACTTAATATGGCTGTATCTCCTAAACTATGCGTCGTAGAGGGAATTGGGCCTTTATTCGTTACTCCATCAAAAATCCATTAAAAATCGAAATTACTCTTGGAAAACTTAAAATGGCTGTATCTCCCAAACTATGCGTCGTAGAGGGAAATGTGCCTTAATTCGTGACTCCATCAAAATCCATTAAAAATCGAAATTTCACTTGAAAAACTTAAAATGGCTGTATCTCCTAAACTATGCGTCGTAGAGGGAAATGCGTCTTCAAAAATTTAAAATGGCTGTATTTCCTAAACTATGCGTCGTAGAGGGAAATGGGCCTTAATTCGTGACTCCATCAAAAATCCACTAAAAATCGAAATTACTCTTGGAAAACTTAAAATGGCTGTATCTCCCAAACTATGCGTCGTAGAGGGAAATGTGCCTTAATTCGTGACTCCATCAAAATCCATTAAAAATCGAAGTTTCACTTGAAAAACTTAAAATGGCTGTATCTCCTAAACTATGCGTCGTAGAGGGAAATGGGCCTTAATTCGTGACTCCATCGAAAATCCATTAAAAATCGAAATTTCTCTTGGAAAACTTAAAATGGCTGTATCTCCTAAACTATGTGTCGTAGAGGGAAATGGGCCTTAATTCGTATCTCCATCAAAAACCCCCTAAAAATCGAAATCTCTTTTGGTAAACTTAAAATGGCTGTATCTCCTAAACTATGCGTCGTAGAGGGAAATGGGCCTTAATTCGTGACTCCATCAAAAATCCAATAAAAATCGAAATTTCTCTTGGAAAACTCAAAATGGCTGTATCTCCTTAACTATGCGTCGTAGAGGGAAATGGGCCTTAATTTGTGACTCCATCAAAAATCCAATAAAAATCGAAATTTCTCTTGGAAAATTTAAAATGGCTGTATCTCCTTAACTATGCGTCGTAGAGGGAAATGGGCCTTAATTCGTGACTCCATCAAAAATCCACTAAAAATCGAAATTACTCTTGGAAAACTTAAAATGGCTGTATCTCCTTAACTATGCGTCTTAGAGGGAAATGGGCCTTAATTCGTGACTCCATCAAAAATCCAATAAAAATCGAAATTTCTCTTGGAAAACTTAAAATGGCTGTATCTCCTAAACTATGCGTCGTAGAGGGAAATGGGCCTTAATTCGTGACTCCATCAAAAATCCAATAAAAATCGAAATTTCTCTTGGAAAACTTAAAATGGCTGTATCTCCTAAACTATGCGTCGTAGAGGGAAATGTGCCTTAATTCGTGACTCCATCAAAAATCCATTAAAAATCGAAATTTCACTTGAAAAACTTAAAATGGCTGTATCTCCTAAACTAAGCGTCGTAGAGGGAAATGGGCCTTAATTCGTGACTCCATCAAAAATCCATTAAAAATCGAAATTTCTCTTGGAAAACTTAAAATGGCTGTATCTCCTAAACTATGCGTCGTAGAGGGAAATGGGCCTTAATTCGTGACTCCATCAAAAATCCAATAAAAATCGAAATTTCTCTTGGAAAACTTAAAATGGCTGTATCTCCTAAACTATGCGTCGTAGAGGGAAATGGGCCTTAATTCGTGACTCCATCAAAAATCCAATAAAAATCGAAATTTCTCTTGGAAAGCTCAAAATGGCTGTATCTCCTTAACTATGCGTCGTAGAGGGAAATGGGCCTTAATTCGTGACTCCATCAAAAATCCAATAAAAATCGAAATTTCTCTTGGAAAATTTAAAATGGCTGTATCTCCTTAACTATGCGTCGTAGAGGGAAATGGGCCTTAATTCGTGACTCCATCAAAAATCCACTAAAAATCGAAATTACTCTTGGAAAACTTAAAATGGCTGTATCTCCTTAACTATGCGTCTTAGAGGGAAATGGGCCTTAATTCGTGACTCCATCAAAAATCCAATAAAAATCGAAATTTCTCTTGGAAAACTTAAAATGGCTGTATCTCCTAAACTATGCGTCGTAGAGGGAAATGGGCCTTAATTCGTGACTCCATCAAAAATCCAATAAAAATCGAAATTTCTCTTGGAAAACTTAAAATGGCTGTATCTCCTAAACTATGCGTCGTAGAGGGAAATGTGCCTTAATTCGTGACTCCATCAAAAATCCATTAAAAATCGAAATTTCACTTGAAAAACTTAAAATGGCTGTATCTCCTAAACTAAGCGTCGTAGAGGGAAATGGGCCTTAATTCGTGACTCCATCAAAAATCCATTAAAAATCGAAATTTCTCTTGGAAAACTTAAAATGGCTGTATCTCCTAAACTATGCGTCGTAGAGGGAAATGGGCCTTAATTCGTGACTCCATCAAAAATCCAATAAAAATCGAAATTTCTCTTGGAAAACTTAAAATGGCTGTATCTCCTAAACTATGCGTCGTAGAGGGAAATGGGCCTTAATTCGTGACTCCATCAAAAATCCACTAAAAATCGAAATTACTCTTGGAAAACTTAAAATGGCTGTATCTCCTAAACTATGCGTCGTAGAGGGAAATGGGCCTTAATTCGTGACTCCATCAAAAATCCAATAAAAATCGAAATTTCTCTTGGAAAATTTAAAATGGCTGTATCTCCTTAACTATGCGTCGTAGAGGGAAATGGGCCTTAATTCGTGACTCCATCAAAAATCCAATAAAAATCGAAATTTCTCTTGGAAAATTTAAAATGGCTGTATCTCCTTAACTATGCGTCGTAGAGGGAAATGGGCCTTAATTCGTGACTCCATCAAAAATCCACTAAAAATCGAAATTACTCTTGGAAAACTTAAAATGGCTGTATCTCCTTAACTATGCGTCTTAGAGGGAAATGGGCCTTAATTCGTGACTCCATCAAAAATCCAATAAAAATCGAAATTTCTCTTGGAAAACTTAAAATGGCTGTATCTCCTAAACTATGCGTCGTAGAGGGAAATGGGCCTTAATTCGTGACTCCATCAAAAATCCAATAAAAATCGAAATTTCTCTTGGAAAACTTAAAATGGCTGTATCTCCTAAACTATGCGTCGTAGAGGGAAATGTGCCTTAATTCGTGACTCCATCAAAAATCCATTAAAAATCGAAATTTCACTTGAAAAACTTAAAATGGCTGTATCTCCTAAACTAAGCGTCGTAGAGGGAAATGGGCCTTAATTCGTGACTCCATCAAAAATCCATTAAAAATCGAAATTTCTCTTGGAAAACTTAAAATGGCTGTATTTCCTAAACTATGCGTCGTAGAGGGAAATGGGCCTTAATTCGTGACTCCATCGAAAATCCATTAAAAATCGAAATTTCTCTTGGAAAACTTAAAATGGCTGTATCTCCTAAACTATGCGTCTTAGAGGGAAATGTGTCTTAATTCGTGACTCCATCAAAAATCCATTAAAAATCGAAATTTCACTTGAAAAACTTAAAATGGCTGTATCTCCTAAACTAAGCGTCGTAGAGGGAAATGGGCCTTAATTCGTGACACCATCAAAAATCCAATAAAAATCGAAATTTCTCTTGGAAAACTTAAGATGGCTGTATCTCCTAAACTATGCGTCGTAGAGGGAAATGGGCCTTAATTCGTGACTCCATCAAAAATCCACTAAAAATCGAAATTACTCTTGGAAAACTTAAAATGGCTGTATCTCCTAAACTATGCGTCGTAGAGGGAAATGGGCCTTAATTCGTGACTCCATCAAAAATCCAATAAAAATCGAAATTTCTCTTGGAAAATTTAAAATGGCTGTATCTCCTTAACTATGCGTCGTAGAGGGAAATGGGCCTTAATTCGTGACTCCATCAAAAATCCAATAAAAATCGAAATTTCTCTTGGAAAATTTAAAATGGCTGTATCTCCTTAACTATGCGTCGTAGAGGGAAATGGGCCTTAATTCGTGACTCCATCAAAAATCCACTAAAAATCGAAATTACTCTTGGAAAACTTAAAATGGCTGTATCTCCTTAACTATGCGTCTTAGAGGTAAATGGGCCTTAATTCGTGACTCCATCAAAAATCCAATAAAAATCGAAATTTCTCTTGGAAAACTTAAAATGGCTGTATCTCCTAAACTATGCGTCGTAGAGGGAAATGGGCCTTAATTCGTGACTCCATCAAAAATCCAATAAAAATCGAAATTTCTCTTGGAAAATTTAAAATGGCTGTATCTCCTTAACTATGCGTCGTAGAGGGAAATGGGCCTTAATTCGTGACTCCATCAAAAATCCAATAAAAATCGAAATTTCTCTTGGAAAATTTAAAATGGCTGTATCTCCTTAACTATGCGTCGTAGAGGGAAATGGGCCTTAATTCGTGACTCCATCAAAAATCCACTAAAAATCGAAATTACTCTTGGAAAACTTAAAATGGCTGTATCTCCTTAACTATGCGTCTTAGAGGGAAATGGGCCTTAATTCGTGACTCCATCAAAAATCCAATAAAAATCGAAATTTCTCTTGGAAAACTTAAAATGGCTGTATCTCCTAAACTATGCGTCGTAGAGGGAAATGGGCCTTAATTCGTGACTCCATCAAAAATCCAATAAAAATCGAAATTTCTCTTGGAAAACTTAAAATGGCTGTATCTCCTAAACTATGCGTCGTAGAGGGAAATGTGCCTTAATTCGTGACTCCATCAAAAATCCATTAAAAATCGAAATTTCACTTGAAAAACTTAAAATGGCTGTATCTCCTAAACTAAGCGTCGTAGAGGGAAATGGGCCTTAATTCGTGACTCCATCAAAAATCCATTAAAAATCGAAATTTCTCTTGGAAAACTTAAAATGGCTGTATTTCCTAAACTATGCGTCGTAGAGGGAAATGGGCCTTAATTCGTGACTCCATCGAAAATCCATTAAAAATCGAAATTTCTCTTGGAAAACTTAAAATGGCTGTATCTCCTAAACTATGCGTCTTAGAGGGAAATGTGCCTTAATTCGTGACTCCATCAAAAATCCATTAAAAATCGAAATTTCACTTGAAAAACTTAAAATGGCTGTATCTCCTAAACTAAGCGTCGTAGAGGGAAATGGGCCTTAATTCGTGACACCATCAAAAATCCATTAAAAATCGAAATTTCTCTTGGAAAACTTAAAATGGCTGTATCTCCTAAACTATGCGTCGTAGAGGGAAATGGGCCTTAATTTGTGACTCCATCAAAAATCCACTAAAAATCGAAATCTCTTTTGGTAAACTTAAAATGGCTGTATCTCCTAAACTATGAGTCGTAGAGGGAAATGGACCTTAATTCGTGACTATATCAAAAATCCATTAAAAATCGAATTTTCTCTTGGAAAACTTAAAATGGCTGTATCTCCTAAACTATGCGTCGTAGAGGGAAATGGGCCTTAATTCGTGACTCCATCAAAAATCCACTAAAAATCGAAATTACTCTTGGAAAACTTAAAATGGCTATTTTATTGTATTTCCTAAACTAAGCGTCGTAGAGGGAAATGGGCCTTAATTCGTGACTCGATCAAAAATCCACTAAAAATCGAAATTACTCTTGGAAAACTTAAAATGGCTGTATCTCCCAAACTATGCGTCGTAGAGGGAAATGGGCCTTAATTCGTGACTACATCAAAATCCATTAAAAATCGAAATTTCACTTGAAAAACTTAAAATGGTTGTTTCTCCTAAACTATGCGTCGTAGAGGGAAATGGGCCTTAATTCGTGACTCCATCAAAAATCCATTAAAAATCGAAATTTCTCTTGGAAAACTTAAAATGGCTGTATCTCCCAAACTATGCGTCGTAGAGGGAAATGGGCCTTAATTCGTGACTACATCAAAATCCATTAAAAATCGAAATTTCACTTGAAAAACTTAAAATGGCTGTATCTCCTAAACTATGCGTCGTAGAGGGAAATGGGCCTTAATTCGTGACTCCATCGAAAATCCATTAAAAATCGAAATTTCTCTTGGAAAATTTAAAATGGCTGTATCTCCTAAACTATGCGTCGTAGAGGGAAATCGTGACTCCATCAAAAATCCACTAAAAATCGAAATTTCACTTGAAAAACTTAAAATGGCTGTATCTCCTAAACTATGCGTCGTAGAGGGAAATGGGCCTTAATTCGTGACTCCATCAAAAACCCCCTAAAAATCGAAATCTCTTTTGGTAAACTTAAAATGGCTGTATCTCCTAAACTATGCGTCGTAGAGGGAAATAGAAATCTCTTTTGGTAAACTTAAAATGGCTGTATCTCCTAAACTATGCGTCGTAGAGGGAAATGGGCCTTAATTCGTGACTCCATCAAAAATCCAATAAAAATCTAAATTTCTCTTGGAAAATTTAAAATGGCTGTATCTCCTAAACTATGCGTCGTAGAGGGAAATGGACCTTAATTCGTGACTATATCAAAAATCCATTAAAAATCGAAATTTCTCTTGGAAAACTTAAAATGGCTGTATCTCCTAAACTATGCGTCGTAGAGGGAAATGGGCCTTAATTCGTGACTCCATCAAAAATCCAATAAAAATCGAAATTTCTCTTGGAAAACTTAAAATGGCTGTATCTCCTAAACTATGCGTCGTAGAGGGAAATGGGCCTTAATTCGTGACTCCATCAAAAATCCACTAAAAATCGAAATTTCACTTGAAAAACATAAAATGGCTGTATCTCCTAAACTATGCGTCGTAGAGGGAAATGGGCCTTAATTCGTGACTCCATCGAAAATCCATTAAAAATCGAAATTTCTCTTGGAAAACTTAAAATGGCTGTATCTCCTAAACTATGCGTCGTAGAGGGAAATGGGCCTTAATTCGTGACTCCATCGAAAATCCATTAAAAATCGAAATTTCACTTGAAAAACTTAAAATGGCTGTATCTCCTAAACTATGCGTCGTAGAGGGAAATGGACTTTAATTCGTGACTCCATCAAAAATCCATTAAAAATCGAAATTTCACTTGAAAAACTTAAAATGGCTGTATTTCCTAAACTATGCGTCGTAGAGGGAAATGGGCCTTAATTCGTGACTCCATCAAAAATCCACTAAAAATCGAAATTTCTCTTGGAAAACTTAAAATGGCTGTATCTCCTAAACTATGCGTCGTAGAGGGAAATGCGCCTTAATCCGTGACTCCATCAAAAATCCATTAAAAATCGAAATTTCACTTGAAAAACTTAAAATGGCTGTATTTCCTAAACTATGCGTCGTAGAGGGAAATGGGCCTTAATTCGTGACTCCATCAAAAATCCATTAAAAATCGAAATTTCACTTGAAAAACTTAAAATGGCTGTATCTCCTAAACTATGCGTCGTAGAGGGAAATGGGCCTTAATTCGTGACTCCATCAAAAATCCATTAAAAATCGAAATTTCACTTGAAAAACTTAAAATGGCTGTATCTCCTAAACTATGCGTCGTAGAGGGAAATCGACCTTAATTCGTGACTCCATCAAAAATCCACTAAAAATCGAAATTTCTCTTGGAAAACTTAAAATGGCTGTATCTCCTAACTATGCGTCGTAGAGGGAAATGCGCCTTAATTCGTGACTCCATCAAAATCCATTAAAAATCGAAATTTCACTTGAAAAACTTAAAATGGCTGTATCTCCTAAACTATGCGTCGTAGAGGGAAATGGGCCTTAATTCGTGACTCCATCAAAAATCCACTAAAAATCGAAATTTCACTTGAAAAACATAAAATGGCTGTATCTCCTAAACTATGCGTCGTAGAGGGAAATGGGCCTTAATTCGTGACTCCATCGAAAATCCATTAAAAATCGAAATTTCTCTTGGAAAACTTAAAATGGCTGTATCTCCTAAACTAAGCGTCGTAGAGGGAAATGGGCCTTAATTCGTGACTCCATCGAAAATCCATTAAAAATCGAAATTTCACTTGAAAAACTTAAAATGGCTGTATTTCTTAAACTATGCGTCGTAGAGGGAAATGGGCCTTAATTCGTGACTCCATCAAAAATCCACTAAAAATCGAAATTTCTCTTGGAAAACTTAAAATGGCTGTATCTCCCAAACTATGCGTCGTAGAGGGAAATGGGCCTTAATTCGTGACTACATCAAAATCCATTAAAAATCGAAATTTCACTTGAAAAACTTAAAATGGCTGTATCTCCTAAACTATGGGTCGTAGAGGGAAATGGGCCTTAATTCGTGACTCCATCGAAAATCCATTAAAAATCGAAATTTCTCTTGGAAAATTTATAATGGCTGTATCTCCTAAACTATGCGTCGTAGAGGGAAATCGTGACTCCATCAAAAATCCACTAAAAATCGAAATTTCACTTGAAAAACTTAAAATGGCTGTATCTCCTAAACTATGCGTCGTAGAGGGAAATGGGCCTTAATTCGTGACTCCATCAAAAACCCCCTAAAAATCGAAATCTCTTTTGGTAAACTTAAAATGGCTGTATCTCCTAAACTATGCGTCGTAGAGGGAAATGGGCCTTAATTCGTGACTCCATCAAAAATCCAATAAAAATCTAAATTTCTCTTGGAAAACTTAAAATGGCTGTATCTCCTAAACTATGCGTCGTAGAGGGAAATGGACCTTAATTCGTGACTATATCAAAAATCCATTAAAAATCGAAATTTCTCTTGGAAAACTTAAAATGGCTGTATCTCCTAAACTATGCGTCGTAGAGGGAAATGGGCCTTAATTCGTGACTCCATCAAAAATCCAATAAAAATCGAAATTTCTCTTGGAAAACTTAAAATGGCTGTATCTCCTAAACTATGCGTCGTAGAGGGAAATGGGCCTTAATTCGTGACTCCATCAAAAATCCACTAAAAATCGAAATTACTCTTGGATAACTTAAAATGGCTGTATCTCCTAAACTATGCGTCGTAGAGGTAAATGGGCCTTAATTCGTGACTCCATCAAAAATCCAATAAAAATCGAAATTTCTCTTGGAAAACTTAAAATGGCTGTATCTCCTAAACTATGCGTCGTAGAGGGAAATGGGCCTTAATTCGTGACTCCATCAAAAATCCACTAAAAATCGAAATTACTCTTGGAAAACTTAAAATGGCTATTTTATTGTATTTCCTAAACTAAGCGTCGTAGAGGGAAATGGGCCTTAATTCGTGACTCCATCAAAAATCCATTAAAAATCGAAATTTCACTTGGAAAACTTAAAATGGCTGTATCTCCTAAACTATGCGTCGTAGAGGGAAATGGGCCTTAATTCGTGACTCCATCAAAAATCCATTAAAAATCGAAATTTCACTTGAAAAACTTAAAATGGCTGTATCTCCTAAACTATGCGTCGTAGAGGGAAATGGGCCTTAATTCGTGACTCCATCAAAAATCCATTAAAAATCGAAATTTCACTTGAAAAACTTAAAATGGCTGTATCTCCTAAACTATGCGTCGTAGAGGGAAATGGGCCTTAATTCGTGACTCCATCAAAAATCCATTAAAAATCGAAATTTCACTTGAAAAACTTAAAATGGCTGTATCTCCTAAACTATGCGTCGTAGAGGGAAATGGGCCTTAATTCGTGACTCCATCAAAAATCCATTAAAAATCGAAATTTCTCTTGGAAAACTTAAAATGGCTGTATCTCCTAAACTATGCGTCGTAGAGGGAAATGGGCCTTAATTCGTGACTCCATCGAAAATCCATTAAAAATCGAAATTTCTCTTGGAAAACTTAAAATGGCTGTATCTCCTAAACTATGCGTCGTAGAGGGAAATGGGCCTTAATTCGTGACTCCATCAAAAATCCATTAAAAATCGAAATTTCACTTGAAAAACTTGAAATGGCTGTATCTCCTAAACTATGCGTCGTAGAGGGAAATGGGCCTTAATTCGTGACTCCATCGAAAATCCATTAAAAATCGAAATTTCTCTTGGAAAACTTAAAATGGCTGTATCTCCTAAACTATGCGTCGTAGAGGGAAATGGGCCTTAATTCGTGACTCCATCAAAAATCCAATAAAAATCCAATAAAAATCGAAATTTCTCTTGGAAAACTTAAAATGGCTGTATCTCCTAAACTATGCGTCGTAGAGGGAAATGGACCTTAATTCGTAACTCCATCAAAAATCCATTAAAAATCGAAATTTCTCTTGAAAAACTTAAAATGGCTGTATCTCCTAAACTATGCGTCGTAAAGGGAAATGGGCCTTAATTCGTGACTCCATTAAATTTCACTTGAAAAACTTAAAATGGCTGTATCTCCTAAACTATGCGTCGTAGAGGGAAATGGGCCTTAATTCGTGACTCCATCGAAAATCCATTGAAAATCGAAATTTCTCTTGGAAAACTTAAAATGGCTGTATCTCCTAAACTATGCGTCGTAGAGGGAAATGGGCCTTAATTCGTGACTCCATCAAAAATCCATTAAAAATCGAAATTTCACTTTAAAACTTAAAATGGCTGTATCTCCTAAACTATGCATCGTAGAGGGAAATGGGCCTTAATTCGTGACTCCATCAAAAATCCATTACAAATCGAAATTTCACTTGAAAAACTTCAAATGGCTGTATCTCCTAAACAATGCGTCGTAGAGGGAAATGGGCCTTAATTCGTGACTCCATCGAAAATCCATTGAAAATCGAAATTTCACTTGGAAAACTTAAAATGGCTGTATCTCCTAAACTATGCGTCGTAGAGGGAAATGGGCCTTAATTCGTGACTCCATCAAAAATCCATTAAAAATCGAAATTTCTCTTGGAAAACTTAAAATGGCTGTATCTCCTAAACTATGCGTCGTAGAGGGAAATGGGCCTTAATTCGTGACTCCATCAAAAATCCGCTAAAAATCAAAATTACTCTTGGAAAACTTAAAATGGCTGTATCTCCTAAACTATGCGTCGTAGAGGGAAATGGACCTTAATTCGTGACTCCATTAAAAATTCATTAAAAATCGAAATTTCACATGGAAAACTTAAAATGGCTGTATTTCCTTAACTATGCGTCGTAGAGGGAAATGGGCCTTAATTCGTGACTCCATCAAAAATCCACTAAAAATCGAAATCTCTTTTGGTAAACTTAAAAAGGCTGTATCTCCTAAACTATGCGTCGTAGAGGGAAATGGGCCTTAATTCGTGACTCGCATCGAAAATCCATTGAAAATCGAAATTTCACTTGGAAAACTTGAAATGGCTGTATCTCCTAAACTATGCGTCGTAGAGGGAAATGGGCCTTAATTCGTGACTCCATCAAAAATCCATTAAAAATCGAAATTTCAATTAAAAACTTAAAATGGCTGTATCTCCTAAACTATGCATCGTAGAGGGAAATGGGCCTTAATTCGTGACTCCATCAAAAATCCATTAAAATCGAAATTTCACTTGAAAAACTTCAAATGGCTGTATCTCCTAAACAATGCGTCGTAGAGGGAAATGGGCCTTAATTCGTGACTCCATCGAAAATCCATTGAAAATCGAAATTTCACATGGAAAACTTAAAATGGCTGTATCTCCTAAACTATGCGTCGTAGAGGGAAATGGGCCTTAATTCGTGACTCCATCAAAAATCTATTAAAAATCGAAATTTCACTTGAAAAACTTAAAATGGCTGTATCTCCTAAACTATGCGTCGTAGAGGGAAATGGGCCTTAATTCGTGACTCCATCAAAAATCCACTAAAAATCGAAATCTCTTTTGGTAAATTTAAAATGGCTGTATCTCCTAAACTATGCGTCGTAGGGGGAAATGGGCCTTAATTCGTGACTCCATCAAAAATCCAATAAAAATCGAAATTTCTCTTGGAAAACTTAAAATGGCTGTATCTCCTAAACTATGCGTCGTAGAGGGAAATGGACCTTAATTCGTAACTCCATCAAAAATCCATTAAAAATCGAAATTTCACTTGGAAAACTTAAAATGGCTGTATCTCCTAAACTATGCGTCGTAGAGGGAAATGGGCCTTAATTCGTGACTCCATCAAATTTCACTTGAAAAACTTAAAATGGCTGTATCTCCTAAACTATGCGTCGTAGAGGGAAATGGGCCTTAATTCGTGACTCCATCGAAAATCCATTGAAAATCGAAATTTCACTTGGAAAACTTAAAATGGCTGTATCTCCTAAACTATGCGTCGTAGAGGGAAATGGGCCTTAATTCGTGACTCCATCAAAAATCCATTAAAAATCGAAATTTCACTTAAAAACTTAAAATGGCTGTATCTCCTAAACTATGCATCGTAGAGGGAAATGGGCCTTAATTCGTGACTCCATCAAAAATCCATTAAAAATCGAAATTTCACTTGAAAAACTTCAAATGGCTGTATCTCCTAAACTATGCGTCGTAGAGGGAAATGGGCCTTAATTCGTGACTCCATCAAAAATTAACTAAAAATCGAAATTTCACTTGGAAAACTTAAAATGGCTGTATCTCCTAAACTATGCGTCGTAGAGGGAAATGGGCCTTAATTCGTGACTCCATCAAAAATCCATTAAAAATCGAAATTTCTCTTGGAAAACTTAAAATGGCTGTATCTCCTAAACCGCCATTAGAGGGAAATGGGCCTTAATTCGTGACTCCATCAAAAATCCGCTAAAAATCAAAATTACTCTTGGAAAACTTAAAATGGCTGTATCTCCTAAACTATGCGTCGTAGAGGGAAATGGACCTTAATTCGTGATTCCATTAAAAATTCATTAAAAATCGAAATTTCACATGGAAAACTTAAAATGGCTGTATTTCCTTAACCATGCGTCGTAGAGGGAAATGGGCCTTAATTCGTGACTCCATCGAAAATCCATTGAAAATCGAAATTTCACTTGGAAAACTTAAAATGGCTGTATCTCCTAAACTATGCGTCGTAGAGGGAAATGGGCCTTAATTCGTGACTCCATCAAAAATCCATTAAAAATCGAAATTTCTCTTGGAAAACTCAAAATGGCTGTATCTCCTAAACTATGCGTCGTAGAGGGAAATGGGCCTTAATTCGTGACTCCATCAAAAATCCGCTAAAAATCAAAATTACTCTTGGAAAACTTAAAATGGCTGTATCTCCTAAACTATGCGTCGTAGAGGGAAATGGGCCTTAATTCGTGACTCCATCAAAAATCCGCTAAAAATCAAAATTACTCTTGGAAAACTTAAAATGGCTGTATCTCCTAAACTATGCGTCGTAGAGGGAAATGGACCTTAATTCGTGACTCCATCAAAAATCCATTAAAAATCGAAATTTCACTTGAAAAACTTAAAATGGCTGTATCTCCTAAACTATGCGTCGTAGAGGGAAATGGGCCTTAATTCGTGACTCCATCAAAAATCCATTAAAAATCGAAATTTCTCTTGGAAAACTTAAAATGGCTGTATCTTCTAAACTATGCGTCGTAGAGGGAAATGGGCCTTAATTCGTGGCTCCATTAAAAATCCATTAAAAATCGAAATTTCTCTTGGTAAACTTAAAATGGCTGTATCTCCTAAACTATGCGTCGTAGAGGGAAATGGGCCTTAATTCGTGACTCCATCAAAAATCCATTAAAAATCGAAATTTCTCTTGGAAAACTTAAAATGGCTGTACTATGCGTCGTAGAGGGAAATGGGCCTTAATTCGTGGCTCCATCAAAAATCCATTAAAAATCGAAATTTCTCTTGGAAATTTTAAAATGGCTGTATCTCCTAAACTATGCGTCGTAGAGGGAAATGGGCCTTAATTCGTGACTCCATCAAAAATCCATTAAAAATCGAAATTTCTCTTGGAAAACTTAAAATGGCTGTATCTCCTAAACTATGCGTCGTAGAGGGAAATGGGCCTTAATTCGTGACTCCATCAAAAATCCATTAAAAATTGAAATTTCACTTGAAAACTTAAAATGGCTGTATCTCCTAAACTATGCGTCGTAGAGGGAAATGGGCCTTAATTCGTGACTCCATCAAAAATCCATTAAAAATCGAAATTTCACTTGAAAACTTAAAATGGCTGTATCTCCTAAACTATGCGTCGTAGAGGGAAATGGACCTTAATTCGTGACTCCATCAAAAATCCATTAAAAATCGAAATTTCACTTGAAAAACTTAAAATGGCTGTATCTCCTAAACTATGCGTCGTAGAGGGAAATGGGCCTTAATTCGTGACTCCATCAAAAATCCATTAAAAATCGAAATTTCTCTTGGAAAACTTAAAATGGCTGTATCTCCTAAACTATGCGTCGTAGAGGGAAATGGGCCTTAATTCGTGACTCCATCAAAAATCCATTAAAAATTGAAATTTCACTTGGAAAACTTAAAATGGCTGTATCTCCTAAACTATGCGTCGTAGAGGGAAATGGGCCTTAATTCGTGACTCCATCAAAAATCCATTAAAAATCGAAATTTCTCTTGGAAAACTCAAAATGGCTGTATCTCCTAAACTATGCGTCGTAGAGGGAAATGGGCCTTAATTCGTGACTCCATCAAAAATCCGCTAAAAATCAAAATTACTCTTGGAAAACTTAAAATGGCTGTATCTCCTAAACTATGCGTCGTAGAGGGAAATGGGCCTTAATTCGTGACTCCATCAAAAATCCGCTAAAAATCAAAATTACTCTTGGAAAACTTAAAATGGCTGTATCTCCTAAACTATGCGTCGTAGAGGGAAATGGACCTTAATTCGTGACTCCATCAAAAATCCATTAAAAATCGAAATTTCACTTGAAAAACTTAAAATGGCTGTATCTCCTAAACTATGCGTCGTAGAGGGAAATGGGCCTTAATTCGTGACTCCATCAAAAATCCATTAAAAATCGAAATTTCTCTTGGAAAACTTAAAATGGCTGTATCTTCTAAACTATGCGTCGTAGAGGGAAATGGGCCTTAAGTCGTGGCTCCATTAAAATCCATTAAAAATCGAAATTTCTCTTGGTAAACTTAAAATGGCTGTATCTCCTAAACTATGCGTCGTAGAGGGAAATGGGCCTTAATTCGTGACTCCATCAAAAATCCATTAAAAATCGAAATTTCTCTTGGAAAACTTAAAATGGCTGTACTATGCGTCGTAGAGGGAAATGGGCCTTAATTCGTGGCTCCATCAAAAATCCATTAAAAATCGAAATTTCTCTTGGAAATTTTAAAATGGCTGTATCTCCTAAACTATGCGTCGTAGAGGGAAATGGGCCTTAATTCGTGACTCCATCAAAAATCCATTAAAAATCGAAATTTCTCTTGGAAAACTTAAAATGGCTGTATCTCCTAAACTATGCGTCGTAGAGGGAAATGGGCCTTAATTCGTGACTCCATCAAAAATCCATTAAAAATTGAAATTTCACTTGAAAACTTAAAATGGCTGTATCTCCTAAACTATGCGTCGTAGAGGGAAATGGGCCTTAATTCGTGACTCCATCAAAAATCCATTAAAAATCGAAATTTCACTTGAAAACTTAAAATGGCTGTATCTCCTAAACTATGCGTCGTAGAGGGAAATGGACCTTAATTCGTGACTCCATCAAAAATCCATTAAAAATCGAAATTTCACTTGAAAAACTTAAAATGGCTGTATCTCCTAAACTATGCGTCGTAGAGGGAAATGGGCCTTAATTCGTGACTCCATCAAAAATCCATTAAAAATCGAAATTTCGCTTAAAAATTTTTAAATGGCTGTATCTCCTAAACTATGCGTCGTAGAGGGAAATGGGCCAATTCGTGACTCCATCAAAAATCCATTAAAAATCGAAATTTCACTTGAAAAACTTAAAATGGCTGTATCTCCTAAACTATGCGTCGTAGAGGGAAATGGGCCTTAATTCGTGACTCCATCAAAAATCCACTAAAAATCGAAATCTCTTTTGGTAAACTTAAAATGGCTGTATCTCCTAAACTATGCGTCGTAGAGGGAAATGGGCCTTAATTCGTGACTCCATCAAAAATCCAATAAAAATCGAAATTTCTCTTGGAAAACTTAAAATGGCTGTATCTCCTAAACTATGCGTCGTAGAGGGAAATGGACCTTAATTCGTAACTCCATCAAAAATCCATTAAAAATCGAAATTTCACTTGGAAAACTTAAAATGGCTGTATCTCCTAAACTATGCGTCGTAGAGGGAAATGGGCCTTAATTCGTGACTCCATCAAATTTCACTTGAAAAACTTAAAATGGCTGTATCTCCTAAACTATGCGTCGTAGAGGGAAATGGGCCTTAATTCGTGACTCCATCAAAAATCCATTAAAAATCGAAATTTCACTTGAAAACTTAAAATGGCTGTATCTCCTAAACTATGCGTCGTAGAGGGAAATGGACCTTAATTCGTGACTCCATCAAAAATCCATTAAAAATCGAAATTTCACTTGAAAAACTTAAAATGGCTGTATCTCCTAAACTATGCGTCGTAGAGGGAAATGGGCCTTAATTCGTGACTCCATCAAAAATCCATTAAAAATCGAAATTTCGCTTAAAAAATTTTAAATGGCTGTATCTCCTAAACTATGCGTCGTAGAGGGAAATGGGCCAATTCGTGACTCCATCAAAAATCCATTAAAAATCGAAATTTCACTTGAAAAACTTAAAATGGCTGTATCTCCTAAACTATGCGTCGTAGAGGGAAATGGGCCTTAATTCGTGACTCCATCAAAAATCCACTAAAAATCGAAATCCCTTTTGGTAAACTTAAAATGGCTGTATCTCCTAAACTATGCGTCGTAGAGGGAAATGGGCCTTAATTCGTGACTCCATCAAAAATCCAATAAAAATCGAAATTTCTCTTGGAAAACTTAAAATGGCTGTATCTCCTAAACTATGCGTCGTAGAGGGAAATGGGCCTTAATTCGTAACTCCATCAAAAATCCATTAAAAATCGAAATTTCACTTGGAAAACTTAAAATGGCTGTATCTCCTAAACTATGCGTCGTAGAGGGAAATGGGCCTTAATTCGTGACTCCATCAAATTTCACTTGAAAAACTTAAAATGTCTGTATCTCCTAAACTATGCGTCGTAGAGGGAAATGGGCCTTAATTCGTGACTCCATCGAAAATCCATTGAAAATCGAAATTTCACTTGGAAAACTTAAAATGGCTGTATCTCCTAAACTATACGTCGTAGAGGGAAATGGGCCTTAATTCGTGACTCCATCAAAAATCCATTAAAAATCGAAATTTCACTTAAAAACTTAAAATGGCTGTATCTCCTAAACTATGCATCGTAGAGGGAAATGGGCCTTAATTCGTGACTCCATCAAAAATCCATTAAAAATCGAAAATTCACTTGAAAAACTTGAAATGGCTGTATCTCCTAAACAATGCGTCGTAGAGGGAAATGGGCCTTAATTCGTGATTCCATCAACAATCCATTGAAAATCGAAATTTCACTTGGAAAACTTAAAATGGCTGTATCTCCTAAACTATGCGTCGTAGAGGGAAATGGACCTTAATTCGTGACTCCATTAAAAATTCATTAAAAATCGAAATTTCACATGGAAAACTTAAAATGGCTGTATTTCCTTAACTATGCGTCGTAGAGGGAAATGGGCCTTAATTCGTGACTCCATCGAAAATCCATTGAAAATCGAAATTTCACTTGGAAAACTTAAAATGGCTGTATCTCCTAAACTATGCGTCGTAGAGGGAAATGGGCCTTAATTCGTGACTCCATCAAAAATCCATTAAAAATCGAAATTTCTCTTGGAAAACTTAAAATGGCTGTATCTCCTAAACTATGCGTCGTAGAGGGAAATGGGCCTTAATTCGTGACTCCATCAAAAATCCGCTAAAAATCAAAATTACTCTTGGAAAACTTAAAATGGCTGTATCTCCTAAACTATGCGTCGTAGAGGGAAATGGGCCTTAATTCGTGACTCCATCAAAAATCCGCTAAAAATCAAAATTACTCTTGGAAAACTTAAAATGGCTGTATCTCCTAAACTATGCGTCGTAGAGGGAAATGGACCTTAATTCGTGACTCCATTAAAAATTCATTAAAAATCGAAATTTCACATGGAAAACTTAAAATGGCTGTATTTCCTTAACTATGCGTCGTAGAGGGAAATGCGCCTTAATTCGTGACTCCATCAAAAATCCATTAAAAATCGAAATTTCACTTGAAAAACTTAAAATGGCTATATCTCCTAAACTATGCGTCGTAGAGGGAAATGGGCCTTAATTCGTGACTCCATCAAAAATCCATTAAAAATCGAAATTTCTCTTGGAAAACTTAAAATGGCTGTACTATGCATCGTAGAGGGAAATGGGCCTTAATTCGTGGCTTCATCAAAAATCCATTAAAAATCGAAATTTCTCTTGGAAATTTTAAAATGGCTGTATCTCCTAAACTATGCGTCGTAGAGGAAAATGGGCCTTAATTCGTGACTCCATCAAAAATCCATTAAAAATCGAAATTTCTCTTGGAAAACTTAAAATGGCTGTATCTCCTAAACTATGCGTCGTAGAGGGAAATGGGCCTTAATTTGTGACTCCATCAAAAATCCATTAAAAATTGAAATTTCACTTGAAAACTTAAAATGGCTGTATCTCCTAAACTATGCGTCGTAGAGGGAAATGGGCCTTAATTCGTGACTCCATCAAAAATCCATTAAAAATCGAAATTTCACTTGAAAACTTAAAATGGCTGTATCTCCTAAACTATGCGTCGTAGAGGGAAATGGACCTTAATTCGTGACTCCATCAAAAATCCATTAAAAATCGAAATTTCACTTGAAAAACTTCAAATGGCTGTATCTCCTAAACTATGCGTCGTAGAGGGAAATGGGCCTTAATTCGTGACTCCATCAAAAATCCATTAAAAATCGAAATTTCGCTTAAAAAATTTAAAATGGCTGTATCTCCTAAACTATGCGTCGTAGAGGGAAATGGGCCTTAATTCGTGACTCCATCAAAAATCCATTAAAAATCGAAATTTCTCTTGGAAAACTTAAAATGGCTGTATCTCATAAACTATGCGTCGTAGAGGGAAATGGACCTTAATTCGTGACTCCATCGAAAATCCACTAAAAATCGAAATTTCACTTGGAAAACTTGAAATTTCTGTATCTCCTAAACTATGCGTCGTAGAGGGAAATGGGCCTTAATTCGTGACTCCATCAAAAATCCATTAAAAATCGAAATTTCTCTTGGAAAACTTAAAATGGCTGTATCTCCTAAACTATGCGTCGTAGAGGGAAATGGGCCTTAATTCGTGACTCCATCAAAAATCCACTAAAAATCGAAATCTCTTTTGGTAAACTTAAAATGGCTGTATCTCCTAAACTATGAGTCGTAGAGGGAAATGGGCCTTAATTCGTGACTCCATCGAAAATCCATTAAAAATCGAAATTTTACTTGAAAAACTTAAAATGGGTATATCTCCTAAACTATGCGTCGTAGAGGGAAATGGGCCTTAATTCGTGACTCCATCAAAAATCCATTAAAAATCGAAATTTCACTTGAAAAACTTAAAATGGCTGTATCTCCTTAACTATGCGTCGTAGAGGGAAATGGGCCTTAATTCGTGACTCCATCAAAAATCCATTAAAAATCGAAATTTCGCTTAAAAAATTGAAAATGGCTGTATCTCCTAAACTATGCGTCGTAGAGGGAAATGGGCCTTAATTCGTGACTCCATCAAAAATCCATTAAAAATCGAAATTTCTCCTGAAAAACTTAAAATGGCTGTATCTCATAAACTATGCGTCGTAGAGGGAAATGGGCCTTAATTTGTGACTCCATCAAAAATTCATTAAAAATCGAAATTTCAATTGCAAAGCTTAAAATGGCTGTATCTCCTTAACTATGCATCGTAGAGGGAAATGGGCCTTAATTCGTGACTCCATCAAAAATCCATTAAAAATCGAAATTTCACTTGGAAAACTAAAAATGGCTGTATCTCCCAAACTATGCGTCGTAGAGGGAAATGGGCCTTAATTCGTGACTCCATCAAAAATCCTGTGAAAATCGAAATTTCTCTTGGAAAACTTAAAATGGCTGTATCTCATAAACTATGCGTCGTAGAGGGAAATGGACCTTAATTCGTGACTCCATCGAAAATCCACTAAAAATCGAAATTTCACTTGGAAAACTTGAAATGGCTGTATCTCCTAAACTATGCGTCGTAGAGGGAAATGGGCCTTAATTCGTGACTCCATCAAAAATCCATTAAAAATCGAAATTTCTCTTGGAAAACTTAAAATGGCTGTATCTCCTAAACTATGCGTCGTAGAGGGAAATGGGCCTTAATTCGTGACTCCATCAAAAATCCACTAAAAATCGAAATCTCTTTTGGTAAACTTAAAATGGCTGTATCTCCTAAACTATGAGTCGTAGAGGGAAATGGGCCTTAATTCGTGACTCCATCGAAAATCCATTAAAAATCGAAATTTTACTTGAAAAACTTAAAATGGCTATATCTCCTAAACTATGCGTCGTAGAGGGAAATGGGCCTTAATTCGTGACTCCATCAAAAATCCATTAAAAATCGAAATTTCAATTGAAAAACTTAAAATGGCTGTATCTCCTAAACTATGCGTCGTAGAGGGAAATGGGCCTTAATTCGTGACTCCATTAAAAATCCATTAAAAATCGAAATTTCGCTTAAAAAATTGAAAATGGCTGTATCTCCTAAACTATGCGTCGTAGAGGGAAATGGGCCTTAATTCGTGACTCCATCAAAAATCCATTAAAAATCGAAATTTCTCCTGAAAAACTTAAAATGGCTGTATCTCATAAACTATGCGTCGTAGAGGGAAATGGGCCTTAATTCGTGACTCCATCGAAAATCCATTAAAAATCGAAATTTTACTTGAAAAACTTAAAATGGCTATATCTCCTAAACTATGCGTCGTAGAGGGAAATGGGCCTTAATTCGTGACTCCATCAAAAATCCATTAAAAATCGAAATTTCAATTGAAAAACTTAAAATGGCTGTATCTCCTTAACTATGCGTCGTAGAGGGAAATGGGCCTTAATTCGTGACTCCATCAAAAATCCATTAAAAATCGAAATTTCGCTTAAAAAATTGAAAATGGCTGTATCTCCTAAACTATGCGTCGTAGAGGGAAATGGGCCTTAATTCGTGACTCCATCAAAAATCCATTAAAAATCGAAATTTCTCCTGAAAAACTTAAAATGGCTGTATCTCATAAACTATGCGTCGTAGAGGGAAATGGGCCTTAATTTGTGACTCCATCAAAAATCCATTAAAAATCGAAATTTCAATTGCAAAGCTTAAAATGGCTGTATCTCCTAAACTATGCGTCGTAGAGGGAAATGGGCCTTAATTCGTGACTCCATTAAAAATCCATTAAAAATCGAAATTTCACTTGGAAAACTAAAAATGGCTGTATCTCCCAAACTATGCGTCGTAGAGGGAAATGGGCCTTAATTCGTGGCTCCATTAAAAATCCATTAAAAATCGAAATTTCACTTGAAAACTTAAAATGGCTGTATCTCCTAAACTATGCGTCGTAGAGGGAAATGGGCCTTAATTCGTGACTCCATCAAAAATCCATTAAAAATCGAAATTTCACTTGAAAAACTTAAAATGGCTGTATCTCCTAAACTATGCGTCGTAGAGGGAAATGGGCCTTAATTCGTGACTCCATCAAAAATCCATTAAAAATCGAAATTTCACTTGAAAACTTAAAATGGCTGTATCTCCTAAACTATGCGTCGTAGAGGGAAATGGGCCTTAATTCGTGACTCCATCAAAAATCCATTAAAAATCGAAATTTCTCCTGAAAAACTTAAAATGGCTGTATCTCATAAACTATGCGTCGTAGAGGGAAATGGGCCTTAATTCGTGACTCCATCAAAAATCCATTAAAAATCGAAATTTCAATTGAAAAACTTAAAATGGCTGTATCTCCTAAACTATGCGTCGTAGAGGGAAATGGGCCTTAATTCGTGACTCCATCAAAAATCCATTAAAAATCGAAATTTCAATTGAAAAACTTAAAATGGCTGTATCTCCTAAACTATGCGTCGTAGAGGGAAATGGGCCTTAATTCGTGACTCCATCAAAAATCCATTAAAAATCGAAATTTCGCTTAAAAAATTAAAAATGGCTGTATCTCCTAAACTATGAGTCGTAGAGGGAAATGGGCCTTAATTCGTGACTCCATCAAAAATCCATTAAAAATCGAAATTTCTCCTGAAAAACTTAAAATGGCTGTATCTCCTAAACTATGCGTCGTAGAGGGAAATGGGCCTTAATTCGTGACTCCATCAAAAATCCATTAAAAATCGAAATTTCACTTGAAAAACTTAAAATGGCTGTATCTCCTTAACTATGCGTCGTAGAGGGAAATGGGCCTTAATTCGTGACTCCATCAAAAATCCACTAAAAATCGAAATTTCTCTTGGAAAACTTAAAATGGCTGTATCTCCTAAACTTTGCGTCGTAGAGGGAAATGGGCCTTAATTCGTGACTCCATCAAAAATCTATTAAAAAATGAAATTTCACTTGAAAACTTAAAATGGCTGTATCTCCTAAACTATGCGTCTTAGAGGGAAATGGGCCTTAATTCGTGACTCCATCAAAAATCCATTAAAAATCGAAATTTCTCTTGGAAAACTTAAAATGGCTGTATTTCCTAAACTATGCGTCGTAGAGGGAAATGGACTTTAATTCGTGACTCCATCAAAAATCCATTAAAAATCGAAATTTCACTTGAAAAACTTAAAATGGCTGTATCTCCTAAACTATGCGTCGTAGAGGGAAATGGGCCTTAATTCGTGACTCCATCAAAAATCCATTAAAAATCGAAATTTCACTTGAAAAACTTAAAATGGCTGTATCTCCTTAACTATGCATCGTAGAGGGAAATGGGCCTTAATTCGTGACTCCATCAAAAATCCATTAAAAATCCAAATTTCACTTGAAAAACTTAAAATGGCTGTATCTCCTAAACTATGCGTCGTAGAGGGAAATGGGCCTTAATTCGTGACTCCAATAAAAATCGAAATTTCTCTTGGAAAACTTAAAATGGCTGTATCTCCTTAACTATGCGTCGTAGAGGGAAATGGGTCTTAATTCGTGATTCCATCAACAATCCACTAAAAATCGAAATTTCTCTTGGAAAACTTAAAATGGCTGAATCTCCTTAACTAAGCGTAGAGGGAAATCTGCCTTAATTTGTGACTCCATCAAAAATCCATTAAAAATCGAAATTTCACATGGAAAACTTAAAATGGCTGTATTTCCTTAACTATGCGTCGTAGAGGGAAATGGGCCTTAATTCGTAACTCCATCAAAAATCCGCTAAAAATCAAAATTACTCTTGGAAAACTTAAAATGGCTGTATCTCCTTAACTATACGTCGTAGAGGGAAATGGGCCTTAAATCGTGACTCCATCAAAAATCCATTAAAAATCGAAATTTCACTTGAAAAACTTAAAATGGCTGTATTTCCTTAACTATGCGTCGTAGAGGGAAATGGGCCTTAATTCGTGACTCCATCAAAAATCCATTAAAAATCGAAATTTCTCTTAGAAAACTTAAAATGGCTGCACTCCTAAACTATGCGTCGTAGAGGGAAATGGGCCTTAATTCGTGACTCCATCAAAAATCCACTAAAAATCGAAATTTCACTTGAAAAACTTAAAATGGCTGTATCTGCTTAACTATGCGTCGTAGAGGGAAATGGGCCTTAATTCGTGACTCCATAAAAAATCCATTCAAAATCGAAATTTCTCTTGGAAAACTTAAAATGGCTGTATCTCCTAAACTATGCGTCGTAGAGGGAAATTGGCCTTAATTCGTGACTCCATCAAAAATTCATAAAAAATCGAAATTTCTCTTGGAAAACTTAAAATGGCTGTATCTCCTTAACTATGCGTCGTAGAGGGAAATGGGCCTTAATTCGTGACTCCATCAAGAATTCATAAAAAATCTAAATTTCTCTTGGAAAACTTAAAATGGCTGTATCTCCTAAACTATGCGTCGTAGAGGGAAATAGGCCTTAATTCGTGACTCCATCAAAAATCCACTAAAAATCGAAATTTCACTTGAAAAACTTAAAATGGCTGTATCTGCTTAACTATGCGTCGTAGAGGGAAATGGGCCTTAATTTGTGACTCCATAAAAAATCCATTCCAAATCGAAATTTCTCTTGGAAAACTTAAAATGGCTGTATCTCCTAATCTATGCGTCGTAGAGGGAAATGGGCCTTAATTCGTGACTCCATCAAAAATCCATTAAAAATCGAAATTTCTCTTGGAAAACTTAAAATGGCTGTATTTCCTAAACTATGCGTCGTAGAGGGAAATGGACTTTAATTCGTGACTCCATCAAAAATCCACTAAAAATCGAAATTTCACTTGAAAAACTTAAAATGGCTGTATCTCCTAAACTATGCGTCGTAGAGGGAAATGGTCCTTAATTCGTGACTCCATCAAAAATCCACTAAAAATCGAAATTTCTCTTGGAAAACTTAAAATGGCTGTATCTCCTAAACTATGCGTCGTAGAGGGAAATGGGCCTTAATTCGTGACTCCATCAAAAATCTATTAAAAAATGAAATTTCACTTGAAAACTTAAAATGGCTGTATCTCCTAAACTATGCGTCTTAGAGGGAAATGGGCCTTAATTCGTGACTCCATCAAAAATCCATTAAAAATCGAAATTTCTCTTGGAAAACTTAAAATGGCTGTATTTCCTAAACTATGCGTCGTAGAGGGAAATGGACTTTAATTCGTGACTCCATCAAAAATCCATTAAAAATCGAAATTTCACTTGAAAAACTTAAAATGGCTGTATCTCCTAAACTATGCGTCGTAGAGGGAAATGGGCCTTAATTCGTGACTCCATCAAAAATCCATTAAAAATCGAAATTTCACTTGAAAAACTTAAAATGGCTGTATCTCCTTAACTATGCATCGTAGAGGGAAATGGGCCTTAATTCGTGACTCCATCAAAAATCCATTAAAAATCCAAATTTCACTTGAAAAACTTAAAATGGCTGTATCTCCTAAACTATGCGTCGTAGAGGGAAATGGGCCTTAATTCGTGACTCCAATAAAAATCGAAATTTCTCTTTGAAAACTTAAAATGGCTGTATCTCCTTAACTATGCGTCGTAGAGGGAAATGGGTCTTAATTCGTGATTCCATCAACAATCCACTAAAAATCGAAATTTCTCTTGGAAAACTTAAAATGGCTGAATCTCCTTAACTAAGCGTAGAGGGAAATCTGCCTTAATTTGTGACTCCATCAAAAATCCATTAAAAATCGAAATTTCACATGGAAAACTTAAAATGGCTGTATTTCCTTAACTATGCGTCGTAGAGGGAAATGGGCCTTAATTCGTAACTCCATCAAAAATCCGCTAAAAATCAAAATTACTCTTGGAAAACTTAAAATGGCTGTATCTCCTTAACTATACGTCGTAGAGGGAAATGGGCCTTAAATCGTGACTCCATCAAAAATCCATTAAAAATCGAAATTTCACTTGAAAAACTTAAAATGGCTGTATTTCCTTAACTATGCGTCGTAGAGGGAAATGGGCCTTAATTCGTGACTCCATCAAAAATCCATTAAAAATCGAAATTTCTCTTAGAAAACTTAAAATGGCTGCACTCCTAAACTATGCGTCGTAGAGGGAAATGGGCCTTAATTCGTGACTCCATCAAAAATCCACTAAAAATCGAAATTTCACTTGAAAAACTTAAAATGGCTGTATCTGCTTAACTATGCGTCGTAGAGGGAAATGGGCCTTAATTCGTGACTCCATAAAAAATCCATTCAAAATCGAAATTTCTCTTGGAAAACTTAAAATGGCTGTATCTCCTAAACTATGCGTCGTAGAGGGAAATTGGCCTTAATTCGTGACTCCATCAAAAATTCATAAAAAATCGAAATTTCTCTTGGAAAACTTAAAATGGCTGTATCTCCTTAACTATGCGTCGTAGAGGGAAATGGGCCTTAATTCGTGACTCCATCAAGAATTCATAAAAAATCTAAATTTCTCTTGGAAAACTTAAAATGGCTGTATCTCCTAAACTATGCGTCGTAGAGGGAAATAGGCCTTAATTCGTGACTCCATCAAAAATCCACTAAAAATCGAAATTTCACTTGAAAAACTTAAAATGGCTGTATCTGCTTAACTATGCGTCGTAGAGGGAAATGGGCCTTAATTTGTGACTCCATAAAAAATCCATTCCAAATCGAAATTTCTCTTGGAAAACTTAAAATGGCTGTATCTCCTAATCTATGCGTCGTAGAGGGAAATGGGCCTTAATTCGTGACTCCATCAAAAATCCATTAAAAATCGAAATTTCTCTTGGAAAACTTAAAATGGCTGTATTTCCTAAACTATGCGTCGTAGAGGGAAATGGACTTTAATTCGTGACTCCAT
>NC_081556.1:134449302-134483478 GCF_963082655.1 Stomoxys calcitrans | reverse complement strand
AGCCTCATCGCTGAACAAAATTTGTCAAAATTTCGAACCGAACACTGATTTTGGTAATAAAATTCAATGATTTGCAAGCGTTGCTCGTTAGTAAGTCTATTCATGATGAAATGTCAAAGCATACTGAGCATCTTTCTCTTTGACACCATGTCTGAAATCCCACGTGATCTGTCAAATACTAATGCATGAAAATCCTAACCTCAAAAAAATCACCCTTTACTTATTAGTAATTGGTCCATATAGGAAAATATTTCGATATAGCTGGGATATATGCTAGGGGTATATAAGGTATGGATTTTTCACCGGATTTTGACGAAAGGGGCTTTACATATATACCCAAGGTGGTAGGTAGCCTTTTTACTGGTTTGAACTGAGTCCGAACGGCATACCGCAGTGCGACACATCTTTGGGAAGAAGTTTTTACATGGCAGAGTACCTCAGAAATGTAGGATAACCACCGATGAACATTTTTCTGATGTTTTAGCCAGGACTCGCACCCACGCATTCAGCGTCATAGGCGTACAGGCTTACCCCTGCGCTACGGTGGCCTCCCGGTAACTTACATTCCTCTATAAAATATTTTTGTCACTCCCATGTTGGTTTCCAAAATCCATGTCTCTAAATTTGGTTATGCAAAAAGGCTTGCATCAGGACACGTAGAATTTTAAACCACAAATCTAATTTCAGTGAAGTACCAGCATGCATAAGCTCAACATTTACCCTTATACACAGGCAAATCAGGAGATTCACTTTCACACATATCAAGAGAACAAAATTGGATGTGCTTGAATACAACAAGGCCGCATATGGAAACCATATTAAAATTACTTTGGAGATTAAATTAACATTCGAAGTAAGTAGAGTATGGCAGCAAGCAAACTATCAAATTTGGTGCATGGCCAATGGAAAAATAACTTATTCATCTCACTTTAAATCTAACCCAACTTATTCTTAAGGCTTAGCATCTAGAAATCCCATTTCCCATATTACATTCACTCCATTGTTTTTTGTCATCTCCAAACCGCCAATCTTTCGACATCACTTTCCATTGAAATGCACATCACAAGCACACATGCAAATTGAAAGGAAGCATCATAATCGTCAGCCCCATCAACGACATCCTGTAGTTTTCACTCAACACTCTCCGGAGTGTTTTATTTTACGCTGCGTACTTTAATAGAATCCCAACGACACTTTTCACATCCCTTTTCTCAGTTCCTTCTTTATTTTCATTTCATAGTAAATTCAATTTTTCACGAAGACGTGAGACATGATAACGGAAATATGAAATATAAAATCCAACACTCACAATAACTACAAATATCCCACAAAAATTCGTATTCCTAGCTTTGGAGGATAGGACTTACCCACTTTTTTGCTTACAAACATGCCACCGAGCAGCGACAAGCTGCCCATATATAGAAATGCTGACAAATGCTCAAGCAAGCATTTGTCTGCCCACGTAGATGAATGAACGCGACTAGAGCGGCACGTATATGGGAAAGGGTTGAAATAGCTTAAGCCACAAAGATTATAAACCTTGGAACCTTAGGTGAGGTTAGGTTGAAGGGCACTCGACTAGCAATCTCGGTTACTTGCTGTTTCACTCTTGAACCTTAGGTCCACTGCGTTCACCCTAGAAAAAAAGCTGAAGAGAAGATGGTTAGAAAATAGTTAAAAAGAAATATAATCGGAAGATCGGTTTATATGGAACCTATATTAGGTTATCAGCCGATTTAGACCATACTTCGCATTATTGTTGCAAAACAAAACAAAACACTTAGGGAGAAAAGAGGGTGCGGATATTAGTCAGCCACATGCTCGTAAGCCAGTAACAAAACACTTCAATCAAAACTTCAGCCAAATCAGATAGGAATTGCGCCCTATAGTGACTCAAGACCCAAGATCGGTTTATATGGCCACTATATCAAAATATGGACCGATATAGCCCATCTACAATCCCAACCGATCTACACTAGTGAGAAGTATTTGTGCAAAATTCCAAGAGCCTAGCTTTACTCCTTCGAAAGTAAGATTGTTTTTTTGGCCTTAAGCAGTCATATCGAGATATCGGTACTTAGGGGGCCTATATCACCATATTGGCCGATTCGGATAAAACTTGGCACTGATTTTGTAAATCATAAGATATGTTTTAGGGTTGAATTTCAGCCGAATCAGGAGAAAATGTAGGCTTCTAGAAGCTGAAGAAATCAAATCCGGGGATCGCTTTATATGGGGGCTATATGTGTTTACAGACTGATTTGGATCATACTTTCATACTGTCTTTGTTCCGAATTTCTGCCAAATCTAATGAAAATAGAGGCTTATAAGGGCTCAAGAAGTCAAATCCGGATATCGGTTTATATGGGGGCTATGTCTGTTTATGAACAGATTCGAATTATACTTGCCACGGATGTTGGAAGTCATAACTTAGGTCTTTGTTCCAAAATTCAGCCAAATCGGATGAAAATTGAGGCTTACAAGGGACCAAGAATTCAAATCGGGATATCGGTTTATATGTGAGCTATTGGGTTGCCCAAAAAGTAATTGCGGATTTTTTAAAAAGAAAGTAAATGCATTTTTAATAAAACTTAGAATGAACTTTAATCAAATATACTTTTTCTACACTTTTTTTCTAAAGCAAGCTAAAAGTAACAGCTGATAACTGACAGAAGAAAGAATGCAATTACAGAGTCACAAGCTGTGAAAAAATTTGTCAACGCCGGCTATATGAAAAATCCGCAATTACTTTTTGGGCAACCCAATATATCACGTTAAAAACAGATTTCAACTGTACTTGGCACAATTGTTTGAAGTCGTAACAGAACACCATCCGTATGAGTATAAAAATGGTTCAGCGCTTCTCTCAGGGCACTTCACCTTGCACACAAAACAACCAAAGGTGAGAATTGGCCAAACGACCGACGTAAATATCCAGTGCACCGTCCGCGGACTTAGGCCCCAACTATTACCTATCGAGTGGCGACAGGGATAGAGCGCATCCTGTCTCCTTTCTCATAAGCGTATAAAGGCCCCTGGGGGTGGGCTAAGCACCCTCCAGAGCAGTTTAAGACCTCCTCCCCCCTACCAAAATGCAAATTTTGCCCACGAACATACCACTAAGGAAGAGGGGCAAACTTCTCACATATCAATGAGTGCAGTCCGATTCAAGTTTAAACTCAATGATAGGAGGCCTCCTTTTTATAGCCAAGTCCAAACGAGAAGTTTGGAGAGAAGTTTTACATGGCATAGTACCTCATAAATATTACCAGCATTAGGAGGGGAAAACCACCGCTGAAAATTTTTATAATGTTCTCGCCAGGATTCGAACCTGGGCGTTCAGCATCATAAGCGGACAAGTTTACCTCTGCGCTATGGTGGCCACCCTTCCCTCAACCAGAATTTTAAAAGCTACGTTGTTTTCGACAAAATATTTTAATTTTTCTACTTTTAAAAGTTTTTAGCCATCGCATAAAAATGGGCTAGTGACGCTAATGCCCTTTCTTCGACGTTTCTTCTCCAACTTATTGGGTTGCCCAAAAAGTAATTGCGGATTTTTCATATAGTCGGCGTTGACAATTTTTTTTTAACGGCTTGTGACTCTGTAATTGCATTCTTTCTTCTGTCAGTTATCAGCTGTTACTTTTAGCTTGCTTTAGAAAAAAAGTGTAAAAAAAGTATATTTGATTAAAGTTCATTCTAAGTTTTATTAAAAAATGCATTTATTTTCTTTTAAAAAATCCGCAATTACTTTTTGGGCAACCCTAGTTTCAGGTCAAGAATCACGCTCAATCACTTGGCCTCCGCAGGGAGAGCGGCAGCTCCAACCCATCCAGGAAAGCAATAGTTCAGTCTTTCTGGAATAAATACCAACTCCGTTGGCTCCCGTCCATCCGGACAGCTTCCTTTGATGAGGTCCACGAACGAGTTCCGTAATAGTAGAGAGCAAACGGCCACCCATCATAATGACGACGTCGTCCGCATAGGCAACAACCTTCACTGTCTCCTTCTCTAAAGATCTCAGAATTCCATTGATCACCAAAAGCCACAAAAGATGTGATACAACTTCTCCCTGCGAAGTTTCTGTGGCCATAATCTTCCTCATCGAGATCTCTGTCGGTGATATGTTGATAATTCAATCTTTCAGCATCGCATCTACCCAATTCATAAAAAGGGAAAGACCTTCAAGCTCACCAGAGCGCCATGTATTGATTTCAACTTCACATTATTAATCCAAGAAGGTCGCCAAAGTAAAATCGCCCACATCCAAATTTCCCTCGATGTAGCCAACCACATCATGAAGGGCACTATCAACCAACCGGCCTTTAATGTACGCATGCTGATTGCGAGTGAAGGGTCGAGATGGTCTTTAATTTTTTCAAAGTCTTCAAAAGGAAGTATGACAAGTTAATTGGCCTGTATTCCTTGGATAGAGAATGGCTCGGGGTTTCCGCTTTCAGGGTAAAAACCACCCTAACCTCCCGCCACGCAGTCGGTACATAGCCCAGCACGTCGCAGCTCCTGAAAATCATCTCAAGCAGCCGTAAGACAATCGGTCCTGCTCTTGCAGCATAGCAGGCAGTATGCCATCCGGTCCCATTGACCAGTAGGGTTCAAACGAATTCAGATCGCAGACTTTCTTCCCGTCCGTTATGATGTCCTCATCCACGGAGAGACTCCGCACTAGATTGTAAAAATTTCGTTGAAAGTTAGGAAATCGACCTTGGGACAGGACTACAGTGAACCGAAGTTAAAAACGCAAAATAACCTTACAAATAGGAGCATCTGTAAATGTAAAGGCGCTAAGTTCAAAAATAGAATTGTTCATCTCGTTCTTGTACTTGTTTAAGGATTAACTGTTCAGGTCCTATTTAGTTCGCACGCAGCTTGGTTTTGTTTGCCTTATCATAGAGCCTCGTAATTTACCTAAGTTCTCCTCACAACTTCTTAATATGGTTCCTGTCAACAGATTCGCTGTCAATTCAAGCTCTTTTCTATCGGTAAACGGGATGCTTATGGTCAGAAGCTTTGTTTCAAATCTCTCCGTATAGAAGTTCCAGTTGGTTTTTCGGTGACCGGTCATAATGCCCAGGGGACATAACACCTAAAAATATTTTGGGCCCTATGACCTACCTTTAGGCAGTGTTGCGACCGCCATAAAAAGGTTCAAAACGCCCATTGTGCTTTAGGCTGTTTCTTTATTTACAATAAAATAATAGCAAGTAAGAGCGTGCTAGATTCGGCCAGGCCGAATCTTATATACCCTCCACCATTGATCGCATTTGTCGAGTTCTATGCGCGGTATCTCTTTTTAGACAAACATAGAATATTGAATAAGAACTGTTATGCTATTGGAGCTATATCAAGTTATAGTCCGATTCGGACCATAAATGAATGCTGAATATTGTAGAAGTCATTGTCTAATATTTCAGTTCACTCGGATAAGAATTGCGCCTTGTATGGGCTCAAGAAGCAAAATCGGGAGATAGGTTTAGATGGGAGCTGTATCAAGCTATTGATCGATTCAGACCATATTAGACACGTATGTTGAAGGTCATGGGAGAAGCCGTTGTACAAAATTTGTGCCAAATCGGATGAGAATTGCGCCCTCTAGAGGCTCAAGAAGTCAATATGCCAGATCGGTTTATATGGCATATATATCAGGTTAAATATCGATTTACGTCATACTAAGCACAGTTATTGGAAGTCATATCAAAACACCTCATGCAAAATTTCAGCCAAATCGGATGAGAATTGCGTGCTCTATTGGTTCAAGAAGTCAAGACCCAAGATCGGTTTATATGGCAGCTATATCAAAACATGGACCGATGTAAACCATACTCTTCTTAGTTGTTGAAAGTGCTACCAAAACACTACGTGCAAAATTTCAATGAAATTGGACGAGAATTGCGCCCTCTAGAGGATCAAGAAGTGAAGACCAAGATCGGTTTATATGGCAGCTATATCAAAACATGGACCGATGTAAACCACACTTAGCGTAGATGTTGGAAGTGCTACCAAAACACTACGTGCAAAATTTCAATAAAATCGGTTAAGAATTGCGCCCTCTAGAGGCTCAAGAAATCAAGATACAAGATCGGATTATATAGCAGCTATATCAGATTATATACGGATTTACGCCATAATTTGCACAGTTATTGGAAGTCATAACAAAACACCTCATGCAAAATTTCAGTCAACTCGGATGAGAATTGCGCCCTCTAGAGGCTCAAGAAGTCAAGATTCAAGATCGGATTACATAGCAGCTATATCAGATTATATACCGATTTACGCCATAATTTGCACAGTTTTTGGAAGTCAACACAAAACACACCATGCAAAATTTCAATAAAATCGGTTAAGAATTGCGGCCTCTAGAGGCTCAAGAAGTCAAGACCCAAGATCGGTTTATAAGGCAGCTATATCAAAACATGGACCGATTTGGCCCATTTAAAATCCCAACCGACCTACGCTAATTAAAAGTATTTGTGCAAAATTTCAAGCGGCTAGCTTTGCTCTTTTGAAAGTTAGCGTGCTTTTGACAGACAGACGGACGGATGGATGGACGGTTGGATGGACGGATGGATGGACGGATGGATGGACGGACGGACGGACATGGCTCGATCGACTTAGAATGACATGACGATCAAGAATATATATAATTTATGGGGTCTTAGACGTATATTTCGAGGTGTTACAAACAGAATGACGAAATTAGTATACCCCCATCCTATGGCGGAGGGTATAAAACCATTCTCTACTTTAGACTTTATATGCGTTGCAGCGACCCGTTTTTTTTTTGACTTAGTATCATCTTTGTCACTTTTAAAGCGGACATAATGCTAAAACAAGCCACCACCATGGATTCTGCTAAAATATGGAACTGGTGAGAGTCATAACATAACACTATGTGCAAAAATATTTAGGCGTTATGTCCTTTGGGCGTTGTGACCGGTCACCGGTTTTTCTGGTATCCTGCACGGTAGGTCATAGCCCGGAGATAACATCAGATCGTAGAGGGTATATCTCTTCAATCCCTTAAAATAGTTTCATCGACATTCGTCATAGTTGTAACAATCACCTCTGACCTATCACGCATCTAGAAACTCGAAACATTAACAATATTTCACACACGCAGGCCGGAATTCTGAATAAACTCATAAATCGACTCCCCTCTCTTGTTGATGTCCGTACTTCCCCATTGTGAGTGGTGCGCATTGGCGTAGCAGTCCAAGATCAGCCGCATCCTTCGGTAGTTCTGGCTCACTAGCTTTCGCACTGTCTCGTTAGGCGGGCAGGTCTGCTCGAAGGGCAGGTCTGCTCAAAGGGCAGGTAAGATGGTTACTTCAATTTTCGAGCAGTTTAGCCTAGTAGAGTCTGAATTGTTCCATGATCATATATGGCTTAGGTAAGGTTACTTTGGCAGTTTTAAATTAGACTCATTTGGGCATTTTTCATCTATTTTGATACCATTGCTGTGATGCAAATTTGCAAATTTTGCAATGAGTGCAGTCCGATTAAAGTTTAAGCTCAATGATAAGGGGCCTCCCTTTTATAGCCGAGTCCGAACGGAGTGCCGCAGTGCGACACCTCTTTGGAGAAAAGTTTTCCATGGCAGCTGATAACTCGACCTCGCGACGAACTCAACCATCGGGGCGCTTACTACCTCAAGAGATTCAAGTTTAAGCTCAATGATAAGGGGTCCTCGAGTTTGAACGGCGTGCAGCAGAGTGGCACTCCTTGGGGAGAAGTTTCTACATAACTTTATAGGGGATAGGAGATAACTACACCTTTGTTCTCTTTGAAAATTTGTTGTGTTGGTCTCGCCAGGATTCGAACCAGGCGTTCAGTGTCATAGGCGGACGTGCTAACCTCTGCGCAACGGTGACCATTGCTGTGATACCACTACGAAAACCTCTGATGGGAATCGAAGCCGCGACCTCCCTCTGATAACACGAGCTCGCGACGAACTCAACCATCGGGGCGCTTATTACCTCAAGAGATTGAAGTTTAAGCTCAATAATAAGGTATCCTCAAGTTTGAACGGCGTGCCCCAGAGTGGCACTCCTTGAGGAGAAGTTTCTACATAACTTTATAGGGGATAGGGGATAACTACACCTTTGTTCTCTTAAGGACTCGAACTCTGGCGTTTAGCATCTCAGACTGGCATGCTTACCTCTGCGCCATGGTGAGCTCCCAATGTTTTTTCCATGAAAAATGATCTCCAAAGCTAGGTTAGGTTAGGTTTAAGTGTCAGTCTGCCATCAGACTCACTTAGACGTTTTTGTCTATTGTGATACCACAGGAACAGAAGAAGGAAAATGCCTTCTAGTTCCTATCGTTGAACAATCCAGATCGCTTAAAAAAGCCCAATAACTTGCGAATGTTCACATTCGCTAAATCAGAGAGGTTCCCAAAGAAATGAGAACCTAAAGTGGAACTTCTTTTAACTGCTAGTGCGGGACAACACTATAGTCTCTTCTTCTTCGATGTTAGTACAGCTTCTGGAAAAGTCGTTGCTGGCAACCTTCAGTCTGTCAGCATATTTTCCGATAAGACAGTGACCGGACACAATGACTAAGACGTCTGCTCTAGCCAATGACAGCAAAGCAGTAAACCTCTTCAAGTCTAGATTAGGCCACATAGTTTTGGAATGCTCACAGCCCCCTCTTTGTGACCGTCTATAATTCGTTGTTCTTCGGGCCTGGTCCTGAAAACTTAGTTTACATGTCGCTAATGGTATCACCACAGGTTCCAGTATCATTGGAAAGTGTAGGATAGTTTCTAGTCTCGCAAGCTCATCCGCTTTACAATTCCCTGGGATATCTCTGGGGCCCGGCAACCAGAGCAGGTGAATTTTGAACTGTTCAGCAATCTCGTTGAGAGATCTTCGGCAGTCGAGGGCGGTTTTTGTGTTCAGAAATACATTCTCCAGGGATTTAATGTAACTGCCTGGCTGTCTGAGAAGATATTTATGCCAATCATCGTAATGACATTATATCTTAGCCATTCCACCACTTCCTGGATTGCAAGGATCTCTGTTTGATATACGCTGCAGTGGTCGGGAAATCTTTTCGATATCACCAGTTCTAGATTTTTAGAGTACACCCCAAAGCGCACCTGGTTGTTTAATTTGGAACCATTCGCATAGAAGTCTATGTAACTTTTGTTACCAGGGATATCGTAGTTCCAATCGGTTCTATCAGGTACACTAATTTTCATCAAAAAGCGGCTCAGGTAGGGTGTAATCCATACTGCCCACTACATTGGATATTATATCAAGGATAACACAGTGTCCGTCCGCCACATGACCAATGAGAAAGCTCCCTTAACCTCACGGCAGTTGTCGCTGCAATTTGTCTAGCCACAATGTCCAGAGGCATTAGATGTAGCACTACATTCAGTGGAACAGATGGTGTCATCCTCAGTGCAACTGTGATGAACAAAGAAGCCATCCTTTGCATGCTGTTAAGTATTGAGCAGTAGGTGGATTTTTGAAGCGCCGTCCACCAGACCACAACACCATATAGCATTAATGGTCTGACAACTTTAGTATATACCCAATGCATGACACGCGGTCTAAACCCTCAACTTTTGTCAATGGCTCTCTTACAGGTGTATAGGGCAATTGTGGCCTTTCTTGCTCTTTCCAAAATGTTGGATTTGAAGTTCAATTTCCTGTCCAGCAAAACACTTAGGTATTTTGCGCTTTCTGTACATGGAACATTCTCTCCACCCAAGGATACAGGGGCCACTGTAGGCAACTTGTGTCTCCTGCAGAAAAGATCTTCTTCTGTCTTACACTGATTCATACCCACTTTCGGTAGCTAACTTTGCTATTGCGCGTAGAGCTTCCTGATGTATATCTCTTAGAGTGATGGAAAACTTCCCCTAACCGCTATTGCCACGTTATCAGCATACTTGACCACTTTTACACCTTTTTCTTCCAGAGACAATAATATTTTTTTAATGGCTATATTCCAAAATAGAGGAGACCTCCTTGAGGTATTCCTCTGCTGACCCAACCTTTTTAGATCCACAGATCCCAAGCCTGCCGTAATGCATCTTTTAGTAAGAAAGTTTATAATAAACTTTCTTACGGTAGAGTTGATGCCTTGAACCTCCTACTCCTTATGAAAGCACCTTCAATGTCAAGAAATGCTACCATTGTATATTCCTTGACAGCGATAGAACCCTCGATGTAGTCGACTAGGTCGTGAAGGGCTGTTTCAGTGGATTTGCCTTTACTTTATGCGTGCTGCTGCCGCGACAGGTGATCTCCAGGGATCTTTGCCCTAAGATATGTTTCTACCAACCTCTCAAGAGTCTTTAGCATAAAGGATGACAGACTAATAGGGGGAAAATCTTTTGCCTTCGTGTGGTAGGGTTTTCCTGCTTTCTGAATGAAAATTACCTTCGTGTTCCTCCATCCCACAGGCACATATGACATTTGGATACAAGCAGAGTATGTCTCCCTAAGCCAGGGAACCAGTCTATAAGACGCAGCTTGTAATTCAACCGGTGATACATCATCAGGGCCTGGCGACTTAAAAGATTCGAAACTTCTTATCATCCAAAAGATTATCGGCTCAGACACAATTTCCCTAATAGCCTCCGAAGATTGCATACCAGTGACAACCTCTTCTGGCGCCTCGTTGTCCGTTTGTGAATTTTCAGGGAAATGTGTATCAACGAGTAGTTCTAGTGTTTCCTCACTAGGCATTGTCCATACATTCTCTGACTTCTGAAAATACCCCACCGTAATAGATCTCGAGGACAGAATCTTCCTTAGCCTAGAGGTCTCAGATGTATCCTCCGAGGAGCTGCAGAATTCTACGCAGGATTTTTTCTGAGCCTTTCTAAGCTTGCCCTTATATTTTTTATGCTCAGCCTTATAGATGACACAATCGTGTGGTGTTCATGTGGCTTTTGTTCTGTTGAAGAGTTTTCTGTAGCCCTTCCTTAGACCAACCAGCTTTGGGGTCCAACATGACGTCGCTTTTTCTCCAGAGCTAACGTTGTTATATTCAAATTGTGAGTTAGTCTTGTTCTGCATTTTGTATTTTTGTATGTGGTATTCGAGCTTCATCTTTGAAACGTGAGAATTCCAGGAATGTTGCGGATATGAATTGATATAAATTTAACTCATGTTGTTGATTGTACAACGATATTTCTTGGCAGGAAACGGAAGTCAAATGGCGAATTTTCTTATTTATACTCAGTGATGGTGCAATAAGGACATTGCAATTGGGGGAAACTATGTGCAATAGTAATCGTTTTGAAATTACAAACATGAGATCCTTAATTTTCAAAGTACCAGAATAAATACATCTTGAACAGTTGTTCAAGAACATAAAAAAGGATTTCTTATCGAAAGGAAGTGACATGTATTTTAATGCGTATAAAGTTGGTTAGGTTAAGTTAGGTAAGAGTGGCAGTCCTTTTACAGACTTACTTAGGCAATTTGAAGTCCATTGTGATACGACAGTAGCGACAAACCAAGGCTTCTGGTGGGAATCGAACCCACGACCCCTGCACTGGTAATCCAATGGGCTATCGGCAGATAGCTCCATATCTGCATATAAACCAATCTCGAACCATATTTAAGTTGGCTATGGGAAGACTTTAATCAACTCATATATGAAATTTCACCCAAATCGGATAATAATTGCGGCTTTTATGAGTTTAAGACCCTAAATCCGCAGATCCTTTTATAGGCTCAATACGCAATATCGGGAGATCAGTCTTTGAGGCAGCTATATCGAAATATGGTCCGAACTGAACCACATTTGAAAAAAAAGAAGAATGTACCAAAACTCATTGTGCGCAATTTCATCGAATTCTGGTAATAAATGAATCTTTTATGACCTTAAACCCCATATCGGGAGATCGGGGGGTCCATATCTTCTTCTTCTTATATATAAAAATCAATTTGTGTTTGTTTGTCGGTTTGTTTGTTTGTTCCGTGTAGACTCAAACACCGCTAAGCCGATTACTTTGAAATTTTCACAGATTGTGTAGGTTGGTCTGGAAGGAAACATAGGCTATATAATTTTTTGATATCGGGAGGGGGACGGACCCTCCCCCTTACCCCAAAAGTTTTACCCAAATATAAAAGTGGACCATTCGTGACAATATGGGATTCAAATGAAAGGTATTCAAGAGAAGAGTACGAATTTTATAATAAATGTTGGGTCCAAGTACCTGGGGGGCCGCCCCAGCCCCAAAACCCCTTAAAATAGGTTTATTTGATGATCATGGCAATATTGGACTCATATGAAAGGTATTCGGGAGTAGATTACGAATATGGTCAGGAAGTGGGAATAGGCTTTATAGTTTATTGATAATGGAAGGGGCGGACCCTCCACCGTTACCCCAAAAACACCACCCAAAATCAAAAATGGATCATTAAGGACAATATAGGTATCAAATGAAAAGTATGCGGGAGTAGATAACGAATCTGGCATACAAATTCATGTCGACGTATAGGGGGTAACCCCACCTCTTCAAAAACGCCGAAAATGGGCATTTTACTCAATCACGGATATATGGGACGGCCGAACCGATTTTCTCGAATTTTTCGCATCATGTGTAGGTTGGTCTGGAAGGATACTTAGGGGGACGGACCCTCCCCCTTGTGCCAAAAACACAACCCAAAATTAAAAGATCGAAGTATACGGGATCACGCCACCCCTCAAAAACCCCATTAGACCCATTACGTACGTTTGTCTGGGAGGAAGCACAGGCTATATAATTTTCAGATATCGAGTGGAGGCGGCCCCTTCCCTTACCACAAAAACGCCACCCATATCCAAAAGTGGTCCGATGGGCACAATAAGGGTATCAAATGAAAGGTATTGGAGCCCAGAAAGCGAATATGATATTAAAATTTGGGTTCAAGTACCCAGCGCCCCTACTCCCCCCCAACCACAAAATTCCTCTTAACAGATATATTCGAAGTTCATGTCAATATGGGACTCAAATTAAAAATATTAGGCAGTAGATAACTTTTAGCAGAGCAAAAATAAAATACGTCTTTTCAGTTGAACGATTTGATATAACAATGAAGAAAATATTTTATTGACATAAGTTTCAAAGACAAGAACAAACAAAAAAAAAAAAAAAATAATTTACAAAATCAAAGCCTACTTGTTTTGTTCGCACAAGTACATTTTCAAATAAGTACTTTTCTAACACCCCCACTCGAACAAAATTTATATTACTTGCAAGCCCATTTGTTTTGAACAAAATTTGTGCTTGTCAGTTGGTACTGGCTTTGTTAAATTATCTGCTACCATGAAATGAGTTTGGATTCCCACGAAGTTAACTATATTTTGATCTTTTTTCTCGCGTACAAAATGATGTCGAACGTCGATATGTTTTGATCTCGCTAAATACTTATTAGTTGATGCCAAATTTATAGCGCTTTGATTATCGCAATATATCTCCGTCGGTTCATCTTGAGATTGTGGGTTGAGTTCTGCATTTAAATTTCTCAGCCATATAACTTCCTGTACCGTAGCAGATAGCGCCATATATTCAGTTTCCGTTGTAGAAAGAGCAATAGTTGGTTGATGTTTTGAAACCCAGGATATTGGTCCACCTTGTAATATACAAATGTACCCAGTCACTGATCTTCTTTCATCAATATCATTTGCCCAGTCTGAATCTGAATATGCGGCCAGTTTCTCATTTTCTCCTTTAGAAAATTTGATTTTTGCGCCTTTCGTCCCTTTTAAATATCGGAATATTCGTTTGACTGCTGACCAATGTTCTTTTCCGGGACACTTGTTGAATTTGCTTAGCTTGTTGACTGCCAAGCATATATCCGGTCTTGTGCATTGCGAAGCAAACAGCAAACTACCAATCGCTTGCTGGTATGGTATTTCCGACATTTCCTTGACTTCAGCAAATGTTTTCGGAGACATTTCCTTGGAAAGTTTAACGTTGACATCCATCGGGGTCGATACGGGATTGCAATTTTCCATGTTAAACTTTACTAACATTCTGTCGATATACTCTTCTTGGTCCAAATAAATGTCCCCGTCTTTGTTTTCTATACGTAGACCAAGGCATTGCTTTGCCTTTCCAAAAAACTTCATTTTGAATTGGGACATTAATTCCGATATAAGTTTCTCCCGAAATGAATTTTCATTACTAAAGAGCAAAATGTCATCGACATATATAGCCAAAAACGTCATAGATTTTCCATTTCTATGTATATAAATACACGGATCCACTTTTGAGCGTATAAGTCCAGATTTCTTCAAAGCTTCATCCAGTTTGTTATTCCAAACCAAACTTGATTGTTTTAGTCCATATATAGCTTTGTTGAGCTTCAAATACTTTCCCTGTTCCCCAATAGAAACTCCATCTGGCTTTTCGATATATATATCTTCTTTTAACTCACCTTGCAAGAATGCTGTTATTGCGTCCATCTGATAAATTTCCAGACCATATTTCACTGCCATGGCTATTAAAAATCGAACTGATGTATATCGAACCACCGGGGAATACGTTTCTTCGTAGTCGATCCCTTGTACTTGGGTGCATCCCTTGGCCACCAATCTTGCTTTGTACTTGATATTGTTATCAGGTTCCCGTTTCTTCCTAAATATCCATTTTGTTTTAACAACATTTGTTCCAGGTGGTTTTTCGACACATGTCCAGGTGTTATTCTCTCTAAGTGACTCTAGCTCACTCTCAATCGCCTCAATCCACCTTTCTTTTTCACTGCCTTGGGTAGCCTCAGCCAAACTTACGGGTTCTTCTGTGCTATCTAAATTTCTTGTTGCCAATGCTTTCTTTTTTTCAGCTAGACGTTCGCTTCTACGAGGAATATCAACATTATAACCTTGAGTATTGACACTATCACCTTGAAGCTCTACAATTTCATTTTTCTGGTCACAAGGTAATTGAAAGCTCTCCTCTAAGCTATTCTCCAAATCCCCCACTTCAGGTTCATTTTGTGGTGGAGACGATGAACATGATTCAAAATCGCTCTGGTTGTCAGGAGTTTCTGTATAATCTGCCCCCACTTCAACCGCATACACAGGAACATCTTTCTTGTCTTCGTCAATGATACCAGAATAATAAAAAGAGCTTTCATGGAAAATTACATCTCGACATACAAATACTTCTCTCCGCTTTGGGCTATAAACTCGATATCCTTTCGAAGTTGTACTGTATCCCACAAAAACGCACTTTTCGGACTTGGCATCCAACTTTTTACGTTTTTGCTTTGGGATATGTGCCATAGCTATGCAACCAAAAGTTTTTAAATAACTTACATTTGGGGTACGGCCGGTCCACATTTCTTCTGGAGTATTTGGCAGGTTTTTTTGAGGTGATCTATTTATTATGTAGCTTGCACAATTAACAGCTTCGGCCCAAAAAAATTACGGCATATTAGCATCACACATCATTGTCCGTGCTTTTTCTATCAAGTTGCGATTCATTCTCTCCGCGAGTCCATTTTGCTCCGGAGTATATGGAACTGCAGTTTGATGTATTATACCACATTTCTTCAACTCGACGGCCATTTCTTTATTGATGTACTCCGTTCCATTGTCTGTACGTATTATTTTAATGGTAGCTTCCATCTGGTTTTCAACCACAGCTTTATACTCACGGAAACAGTTTATGACTTCATTTTTACTTTTGATAAAATAGACCTTTACTCTGCGAGTGAAGTCATCAATGAACGTCACGAAGTAAAGACTGCCTCTGATGGATTTGACTTCCATTGGTCCACAAACGTCTGAGTGTATGACTTCTAAAACTTTAGATGCCCTTGACCCTTCTGTCGGAAAACTGCTGCGATGCTGCTTTCCTTCTGCACACGACGTACATGACGTCAAAGAACTTTCTGGAAACCGAACACCTTTTACCAAGCCTTTTGAAAGCAGTTTCAAATTATCAGATCCCAGATGAGCATACCGACGATGCCATAAATCAATGGAATCTTCTTTTGCAATGAAGACAGCATTCTGGGAAGGTGTATCGAGTTTATACAAACCATTCGTTTGACTTCCAGTTGCAATGATTTCCTTCGACGAATTCAAAATACGACAACCCTTTTTATCGAAAATTACGCTGTTGTTGTGTTCGACTATATTCTTAATTGACAATAAATTCATCTCCAACGATGGAACATAAAGAACTTCGTGCACGGTAACGATTTCATTACCTCTTGGAGTCGAAACAGTCATGGATATATTACCCTTTCCAACAGCTTTCATGGTTGCATTATTTGCAGTTTTTATCTCTCCAGAGAAATCACCAATCGTCTCGAAGCATTCCCGACTTGAAGTCATGTGGTTTGTAGCACCGCTATCTATGTACCACTCGTTGTTTAAGGACTTTGTGCCTAATGCAGCGAGCATAGAACCGCCTTTGTTGGGAGTTTTATCTTTGGCTTTTGATGAGCATTCTGATGCGTAATGGCCTTTACCATCACAATTAAAACATCGCGACTTACCCTTCTTATCTTGCTTGGAGAACTTTTTCTGACATTTTGCGTTCTTTCCATTAATATTTCTGGTTTTCTTGGAGAACAAAGCACTATTTGAAGTTGATGGCTCAAATTTGACATCTTGCAGAAGTTTCATTTTGACCCCATCGGCAGTTAACGGCTTCCCGGTACTTCCAATTGTCATTATCATGGGCTGATACTCGCTTGGCAATCCCTTCAGAAGTAAGCTTCCAATCCATTCATCGTTCACACTGAATCCTATATCATTTAATTTCTGGGCTGTTGAAATTACTTGATTGACGTAATCTTCCACCGATGAACATTCCACCAATTGAATGGAGCACAATTTCTGCAACAGGCCAATTCGTCTATCCAATCCGCTATCTTGAAAAAGATTTTTGAGAGACTTCCAGACTTCCGCTGATGTGTTGCAATCTCGCACATGCACATATAAGCTTTTGTCAATAGCTAGGATTATCTTGCATCTTGCCTTTTTATCCTTCTCAGCATCCAAAACGGCATTGTCTCCTGAAGGTTCAATACAATTCCAAGAGTCCTCTAATTCCAATTGCGTTTTCATGGCAAAGCTCCATGTTGACCAATTTTCGGATCCAACAAGCTTTTCCATCTGTTGTATTGTTCCAATCGAATTCATTGCACAAGTTTCAGGACAAATTCCACGAGAAAAAACAATATTCAATTAACAGATTTTCTCTGGGCCCATAACCTTTTAGCAGAGCAAAAATAAAATACGTCTTTTCAGTTGAACGATTTGATATAACAATGAAGAAAATATTTTATTGACATAAGTTTCAAAGACAAGAACAAACAAAAAAAAAAAAAAAATAATTTACAAAATCAAAGCCTACTTGTTTTGTTCGCACAAGTACATTTTCAAATAAGTACTTTTCTAACAATAACAAATATCGCATAAAACATTAGGTCCAAGTAATAAGAGGTCGCCCTCTCCCAAATACCCCCCAAATGGGAATATTAGCCAACCATGGCTATATGGGACTCAACTGAAAGGCAATAGGGAGAGGATAACGAATATGACATTAAAATTTGCATTCAAGTCTAGGTGGCGCTTTTCCTCCTAAAGAAACGTCAAATGGGTTATTCGATCCATTTTGATAATATGGGACTCAAATGAAAGGTATTTGAGGGTAGAAAACGAATTTGATATCCAATTTTGGAGCCAAGTGTTTTAGGGTACGCCCTAAATCACCCCCTAAATAGAACTTCATTTCCGTTGGGAATAAAGAACGAATTTGATATCTATTGGGTTGCCCAAAAAGTAATTGCGGATTTTTTAAAAGAAAGTAAATGCATTTTTAATAAAACTTAGAATGAACTTTAATCAAATATACTTTTTTACACTTTTTTTCTAAAGCAAGCTAAAAGTAACAGCTGATAACTGACAGAAGAAAGAATGCAATTACAGAGTCACAAGCTGTGAAAATATTGGTCAACGCCGACTTTATGAAAAATCCGCAATTACTTTTTGGGGAACCCAATATTTTCAGTGCAAAGTGCCGGTGGCCGCCCCAGCCCTAGAACACCCTCCAAACCGTCCATATTTACCGAAATTAAAGGGATTCGGAAGTGCAGCATGAATTTTATTTCCATATTTGAGTCGAAATATCTGAGGTGCCTTCCCTCCCATAATGAGAACATTACCCTAAGGAAGAACACTACGATCAGGAACCGATAAGGGGCAAATTCTCACACATCAATGAGTGCTTTGCGATCCAAGTTCAAACTCAATGATAAGGGACCTTGTTTTCATAGCCGAGTCCGAACGACGTCCCGCAGTGCAACACCTCTTTGGGGAAAAATTTTTAAATGACTATGCATGGCATTGTACCTTGCAAATGTCGCCAACATTAAGAGGGGATAACCACCGCTTTGGCCGATGTTCTCGAATTTTATAACCGCATTCAGGGTGAAGTGTTCCCACCCTAAAGAGATATTAGAGAGTTAAAGATGGCACAGCGGAGCGGGCCCGGTTCGGCTAGTAGTCCATATAGTCCAATCTGGACCACACTTCACAAAAATAGGTAGGGATCTCCCAGAACTCACAGTGCCAAATTTCATCGAAATCGGATAAAAAATGGCCAATTTATTGTCTCAAAACTTTAAGTCTGGAGATCGGTCTATATAGCGGCTATATATAACAAAATTCCGATTTTATGAGATCATAAGATGAGGTTTATATACAAACTATACGAAATCATCAATGATTGTTTGGAAAATGTTTTTGTACTCAAGATTTCTGCAAAATTATAAATACCCAGAAAAGGTATTTATGGGGTATTTATTGGGTAAATAATAACACTATAGAAACCCATCTCTATAAATGATAAATAATGTACTTGAGGCTAGTTTTGCTCGTTCGAAAGTTTGTGTGCTATCGACTGTCGGAAAAACGCACGGACGGAAATGGCTAGATGTACTAAAAATGTTATAACAATTAAAAGTATACGAGTGTGTACTTTATGGGATCTAAGACCAATATTTAGAGTTGTGAAGTATATAAAAAAATAATCAATGAACTTGTCAAATGCTATTCATGGAACTACATTTTACATGTTTTCTTCTCTGATTATAAAAAAATCAATACCTTCATACAATCACTGTCTTGTTGCTGCACATGTTTCCAAACTTGAATGTCATTTCATCCAATAGCCTTCATTGCAACTACGCACAAGCAATTGATACCGGATGGATATAAGACAAAGGAAGCATTTGACAAGGAATCCTTCATTCAATTATCGTCTATTAACTGACCAAAAGGAGGACAGTTGCGGAACATGGAAAGAACAACAAACAGAAAACAAATATCATTATGATTAGTCTTTGATTACACATGCTGGTAAGGCAAAATGCAGAGGCGTCTTGAACAAATGTTCTCTAAAAGGGGGCTATTTAAAGATGGAAGTGTTGTTTTAGGATATGTTAATAAATTGATGTAACTATAAACTCTGGCTAGGTTAGGTAAGGTTGAAAAGAGGGTGCAGATATTAATCCGAGCCATGCCACCATGGACATTCGCCTAAGCTAGTAATCAGCTTGTTGTACGCTCTATAAACTAAAAAGAAAACTTTAAGTTAGGAATTCCGTGGTACTTATAAAATCCTTAATTGATGTCCATACCACTCCCCTAAGTTTGTTCATGTCTGGTATCTTGTCCCCACCTAAGTATCAGTGTCTGTTAGTCGCGAAAGCCGGGCAGTGACATAAGAAATGCTCCAACGTCTCATCATCTTCCCCGCATGCCCTACACATGCCATCACTTGCCGCAACGATTTTGCATAAGTGAGCTATTATTCTTATGTGTCCCGTTATGATACCAATAGCTATACTGACCTCCTTCTTGCTTCCTTTCAGTAATAGCCTCGTCTTTTCACGATTTGGATGCCCTCATAGGATTTTCGCCGTCCTACCGACCGTTTCGCTGGTCCACAATGCTGCATGCGCATTCGTCGCCCACTCCCTTAACTCGCAATGCGTCACCCTAAAGGATGCGGGTTAACCAAGTTTATTGACGGCAGTTCTCTGGCAGTTCAAATCGTCTGCCTTTTCATTTCCCCTTACTTCGTTATGGCCCGGCACTCAAACGATGCGGATTTTTCCATTCTCAGAGAAGGCGTTAATCTCCTTCTTACACTGCAAGACTGTTTGTGACCTTATCGTCTTGGTTGTTATTGCCCTTATGGCAATTTACTGTCGATAAAGATGTTCACACTCGACGTCTTCGCGTTGGCACCACACCACTTAACGCATTCCATGATCGCCCGGATCTCCGCCTGCAGGACCGTATTATGGTCAGGCGGTCTAAAACAGATATCAGTCCCTGGATTCTCAATGTAAACCCCCGGCCCACTCTGTCCTCTAGCTTTGATCCATCCGTGTAACATGATCTTCCAGATGGCAATATTAGGGTTCAGTCAATCCAAGACTGTACCGATGGCAGCAGTGCCTCGCACTCGACTTCAAGGTTCATCTCAGGTATCCGATCGGAAACCTCTTCGCTTCCTTCCAGGTTTCCTATCGTCGTCTCGACTACACCGCGATGGTAAGAGCACCTCTCATCCTCAATCCATTCTCCCATCGCCTTAAGTGGCTGCCTCTCACTTAATCTGTATGTCAATGGGTCTGATATCTAGAATAGTCTCCAGTGCCCTAGTGGGAGTGGTCCTCATCGCTCCGCCTATGCCAAGACAACTTGTTCGCTGAACCTGTTGTATGGTCCTTATGTTGCACTTTTTCTCCATAGCAGTCCAACAAACTATTGAGGCGTAAATAAGTATTGGTCTAATTACGCTCCTGTAGAGCCAGCGGACTATCTTAAGATTCAGGCTCCAGTTCGAGCCTACGGCCCGTCTACAAAGTGCCCAATGTCTGTGAGCCTTCTCAGTACGCTCTTGAATGTGACACTTCTAATGAAGTTTTTTTGTTTGTTTGGTTTTGCTTGTTTGAGACTTCCATCATGTGTTCCGTCGAGATTTCGCCACCCACATGAAGACCGTGGCCTTTGTAAGCTGTGTGATTTCCATCTCTCTAATAAGGTCGAGCTTTGCGCTTCAGGGAGTGTGGATATTCCCAACGAGCTTTTTGACGGTATCAATACATTCCGCTGACGCAAAAGATGTCCCCTCTATACTCATCGTCCCTCTTGGTCTGCTTGTGAGCTTAGCAAAGCCATCGCTCACTTCTGACGCCATCCCGTTGGCCTCATCTTTCGATTCGGCTGCGTTGACTGTTTCATTGACACTGTCGCTGTCTGAAACTGAGTCTGAAACTCCAAATTAACTTAAAATCTGGGGACGAACTGTGCATCCCCCTGATTTATCCGTTTCTTCCTCATTAATTAGTCTGACGACTAGTTGTGAGCTTGAAGCATTACTCTCGACTACAGGTCCCAAGGCACCCAGCATGCTGAGGGGAAGACAGCATGCTGAGGTTTGGTTGGACACCCTTCAGAGTAGAATTCATGTTCGATAACCCGATCATTTACCAAATGACTCACCGGAGACTGACGATCTGGTGGAATCTTACCGGATGCACAGCCGATATTGATGACACGATTGTGCTTCCTTGCCACTCCGACGCAAAAAGGCGGCCCTCAGCGGCCGTCTTCCCCCTCCGTGATGGCTGTGGCATCCTTTTTGGAAGTCACAGTCCTCTATGAAGACTCAGGGGCCGTGCGCGCTTCCTTCGTTCCTGTTCCAACTTTGTCTCTCTCCACAGGACACTGTCTGGTGTCTCCATAGCGGGAGGCTGTCTTGGTCTTCCCAGAGTACTTGAAAGCGGGGAGCTCTTTTTCTTCTTCAGTATTTTAGCAGTGTTATGCTCTTCGGGAGATCTGATTCTCTTTCCAGCTTCCGCAGAAGTGCCTGGAATGTCAGTTCTATTCCATCCAGCATTCTGCAGTTTTTTCCGAATGCGCTGCCGGTATATACCCCTTTGTCTCCTTCGTTGTCCCCGTATCACTTTACTGGTCTGCTTGTGAGTTTAGCAAAGCCATCGCTCACTTCTGACGCCATCCCGCTGTCCTCATCTCTCGATTCGGCTGCGTTGACTGTTTTATTGACACTGTCGCTGTCTGAATCTGAGTCGGAAACGCCACCGTAGCGCAGAGGTTACCATGTCCGCCTATGATGCTGAACGCCTGGGTTGGAATCCTGACGAGACCATCATAAAATTTTCAGCGCTGGTTTTCCACTGGTTATCGGACTCGGCTATAAAAAGAAGACCCCTTATCATTGAGCTTAAAAAACTTGAATCGGTCTGCACTCATTGATATGTGAGAAGATTGCCCCTGTTCCTTAATGGAAAGTTCATGGGCAAATTTTTAATTTGCAAGTTGTGCGCTTGAAGCACTACTCTCGGCTACAGGTGCCAAGGCACTCACACCTATAGGAGGAGAGGACAACATGCTGCAGTCTGACGCCATCACCACAGCTGTTCTTTGGAGTTAATTTTGAGCCTCCTCCAAAAGACTTTTTTTTCGTAATAGGTAGTACCTATTCCGAGATACGGGTATTTTTCGTTGACGAGCAATATCCGATGTTTCAGACAGGTTGGATAACCTACATACCTGAGCCGTTTTTTGATAAGAAGTACTGTACCACTATTCCTGATAGAACCGATTGGAGCCAGCGTTGCCGTTTTCGGTAGACTCCTACCAAAATTGGTAGGTATTTTTTTCTCTGGGAAAAATTTCAGGAAAAAGGGGCGAAAGTTCCAATATTGACTGTAACTGGTAAAAGTGTCAAGGAATCTGTTCCATAGTTTACAAATTCCCGGTAAGAAATGCGGCTTTTGTGCTTTCAATACATTTAATCAAAAAAGAGGGCTATATGGCAGCTGTATACAAATGTGGTCAGAACTGGTCCATACTCAGATGTCCTAGGGTCCATGCATCTCACCGCAACGGCGAAAATGGGTAGAAAAAGCGCTTTTTAGTTTCAAACTCTTAAACCCGGAGATCACTTCATTCAATCTCGGCACAGCTGTTTATAGAAATCGTGACAAATATACGACTTTCAGTAACTCAAGATTTCTTATCGGGATATCGGTACAAAGGGTGTTATATCAAGATATGGGCCATCCTTGAATTTTAAACTATAGAGTGATTTTAATAAACCGATGGACGGACATGTCTAGATCGTATATGAGTATAACGACGGTCTGGTACATTTACTTCCATTGGTGCAAATGTATAATTTGATGTGTTGCAAATGGAATCGCAAAGTGGCCAACTCTTCGGTGGTAGGTATAAAAACATATCCCGCATTCTTGGCTTGCAGAACATTTGGTAGGTTTTGGTCGGATTTGGTAGGATTTTTCTTAAATTTTGGTAGGAAATAATTTTCTTGAGTGGTAACAGAAGAGAAATCTTACATGGCATAGTACCTCATAAATGTTGCCAGCATTAGGAGGGGAAAACCACCGCTGAAAAGTTTTTTTCTGATGACCTCGCCAGGGTTCGAACCCAGGCGTTCAGCGTCATAGGCGGACATGCTAACCTCTGCGCTACGTTGGCTATACAGATGGTTCCAAACTTAACGACCAGGTGGGCTTTGGGGTGTACTCTAAAGATCTAGAACTGGTAATTTCGAAAAAGTTACCCAACCGCTGCAGTGTGTATCAAGCGGAGATCCTTACAATTACGGATGTGGTGGAATGGCCAAGATATAATGTCATTCCTACGATTGGCATAAATTTCTTCTCAGACAGTCAGGCAGTTACATCAAATCCCTGGAGAATGTATTTCTGAACACAAAAACCGCCCTCAACTATCGGAGATCTCTTAACGAGAGAGCTGAACAGTTCAAAATTCACCTGCTCTGGTTGCCGGGACGCAGAGATATTCCAGGAAATTGTAAAGCGGACGAGCTTGTGAGACTAGGAACTACCCTACCCATTCCAGGGAAACTGGAATATGTGGGTATACCTCTGGCGACATTTAAGCTTTTTTTCAGGACCAGAACCGAAGGACAACGAATTATAGACGGTCACAAAGAGGGGGCTGTGAGCATTCCAAAACTATGTGGCCTATCCAAGATTTGAAGAGGTCTACCGCTTTGCTGTCATTGTCATAAACAGACGTCTCAGTCATTGTGTCCGTCATGACAGGTCAGGTATAATCGGAAAACTTACTGACAGACTGAAGGTTGCCAGCAACCACTTTTGCAGAAGCTGTGAGGACATCGAAGAAGAAGAGACTTTAGAACACCTTCTGTGTGTGTTTTCCGCACTAGCAGTTAGAAGGAGTTCCACTTTAGGTTTTCATTTCTTTGAGAACCTGTCTGATTTAGCAGAAGTAAACATTCGCAAGTTCTGCTTTCACAAGTACCCAAGTACCCATACACCACTACTGTAGTACAGGGTATTATAATTTTGTGAATTAGTTTGTACCACATAAAAGGAAGAGAGATAGACCCATTAATAAGTACACTAATCGATTCAGAATCACTTTCTGATTCGATTTGGCTATGCCCGTCTGTCTGTCTGTCCACGTTTATTTGTGTACCAACTTTACCTTACTTTAATTGGCTATGACAGAATATTTGTTCCACTAGCCGAACGTAGAATAGCGTTCCAAGCGCCTCGATCTTCTACGCTCATTCTAAAATCTCTGACACCAAGTTTCGAGGGGTCTCCCACCACTTGATCTCTCCATCGGGCTTTTGGTCTTCCCGGTTGAGTGTCCCACCATGTTAGCCTTCAAAAGACTTCTTTGCTGGAGCTTCTTCATCCATTCTGACAACATGACCTAGCCAACGCAGTCGTTGTATTTGACGCGTGTAACTATGCTATCGTCGTCATACAGCTGGTGGTTCATACGTCGCCTATATTCTCCATTAAGCTAAACTGGTCCATATATTTTACCTAGAATCTTTCTCTCAAACACTCCAAGCACTGCCTCGTCTGCTTTCACAAGTACCCATGCTTCAGAACCACGGGTAGTATCAGTGTCTTGTATAGTATAATCTTCGTCTGTCGAGAGGTGGTCTTGTTTCTAACTGCTAACTTAGTCCAAAGTAGCATCTGTTTGCTGTCATTCGTTTCGGTTACGGTGGTACCGAGGTAGATAAAGTTACTGACTGTCTCAAAGTAATGGTTCCCAATTTTCTCCATTTTCTTCATCTGCTCGGTTGTGCAAGGCGTTTTGGGAGTTGAAACCATTCATTTCGTCTTATCTCCATTTACTGCCAGACCCATTTTCACTGACTCTCTTTTGATTCTTTCAAAGGCTGCAGCTGCTACTTCTGGTGACCGACCTATTATATCGTTGTCGTCGGCATAGGCGAGTAGCATGTGTTCTCTTGTGATTAGTGTGCCATATCTATTCACATCTGCATCTCTTATAATCTTCTCCAGCAGGATATTAAAGAGATCACACTATAGGCTGTCTCCTCGTCTGAAACCTCGTTTGGTATTAAATGGTCCTATTATAACGCATCCGGTCTTAAATAGTTCAGCGTGTAACCCGTCGACTCCTGCTGCCTTGTTGTTCTTTAGTCGGGCCACTGTTACTTGGACCTCATTCGGACTAGGAGGTAAACATTCTATACCATCATCAGGGATTGGTTCTGCGGTATCCTCTTCGCCGCCAACGTCGGACACTAGCAGTTGGGTAAAATGTTCTTTCCATATCCTCAGCATGTTATCTGTGTCAGTTACCAGATTTCCTTCTTTCTCTCTGCAGGAGGACGTGCCTGCACCAAAGCCATCGGTTTGATGTTTAATTCTTTGATAGAATTTACGGACTTCAATCTGACCCCTGTACATCTCAATTCGCTCACACTCACGTCTTTCCATTTCCGTTTTCTTTCTGCGAAATAGACGTTTCTCCTCTCTCCTTTTCTCCTCTGCATCATCTGGCGCGTTGCTACTGATTGCAGGGTTGCTCTGTATGACGCATCTCGATACCCTTGGTCGTACCATGGGTTTCTAGGAGGAGGCTTCCGGTACCCAAGTATGGATTTCGCGGCATTTTCCATGGAGTGGGCAATAGTTTGCCACTGCGCCATTATATCTTCAGAACAAGGAGTGCTTTCATCAAGCAGTTGGGTCAGTCGTGTGGAGTAAGCCGCTGCAATTTCTCGTGTTTGCAGCTTTTCAATGTCCGGCTTCCGTTCAGTGTCAGATCATACTTTCCTCTCCATGTTCAAAGGGGTGCGAACCTTTGCTGCAACAAGGTAATGATCCGAATCTATATTCGCTCCACGGATCGATCGTACATCTAATACGATGGATGAATGGCTTCCATCCATCACAACGTAATAAATTTGGTTCCTCGAGTTTTGATAGGGTGACAGCCATGTGTCTTTGCGAATATTTTTTTGTTGAAATCTGGTGCTATTAACTACCATGTTTTTTGCCGCGACGAAATCTATCAGCCTCAACCCATTACTGGACGTTATCTCGTGGAGGCTAAACTTTCCGACTGTTGGACCAAAAATGTCTTCCTTCCCTATCTTCGCATTAAAATCTCCCAGAACGATTTTAATATCAAGGGCGGGGCAGCGGTCATATTCCCTCTCTAGGCGCTCGTAGAAAATATCCTTGGTCTGCTCGTCTTTGTCTTCCGTCGGGTCATGTGCACCAACTACAGGTCGCAATTTTCATCCGATCGCCTTCAAATTTGATGTTTTTTGGCCTAGAGACGAAGCCTATTGAAATTGGAAAAAATCGGTTGAGATTTAGATATAGCTGCCATATATATGTTCGTCCGATTTGCAGTAATACTGCAATAAAATGGTCAGTTGTTAACCGATTTTGTCGAAATTTGGCAGGAAGGACTTTTTTATGACTCCCGACATTATGCGTGAAATCGGTTCAGATTTGGATATAGCTGCCATATATATGTTCGTCCGATTTGCAGTAATACTGCAATAAAATGGTCAGTTGTTAACCGATTTTGTCGAAATTTGGCAGGAAGGACATTTTTATGACTCTCGATATTACAGGCCTATTTCATGGAAATCGGTTCAGATTTGGCAATAGCTTCCATATATAAGTTCGTCCGATTTGCAGTAATACAGCATTAAAATGGTCATTTGTAAACCGAGTTTCTCGAAATTCGGCAGGCGGGATTTTCTTATGACTCCCAATATAACGCGTAAATTTTATAAAAATCGGTTCAGATTTGGGTATAGCTCCCATATATATGTTAGTCTGATTTGCAGTACATTTGTTACCCGATTTTGTCGAAATTTGGCAGGAAGGACTTTTTTATGACTCTTGATATTACAGGTCTATTTCATAGAAATCGGTTCAGATTTGGCAATAGCTTCCATATATAAGTTCGTCCGATTTGCAGTAATACTGCATTATAATGGTTATTTGTAAACCGATTTTCTCGAAATTTGGCAGGAAGGACATTTTTATGACTTTTGATATTACAGGCCTATTTCATAGAAATCGGTTCAGATTTGGATATAGCTCCCATATATAAGTTCGTCCGATTTGCAGTAATACTGCATTAAAATGGCCAATTGTAAACCGATTTTCTCGAAGTTTGGCAGGAAGGATTTACTTATGACTCCCAACATAACGCGTAAATTTTATAAAAATCGGTTCAGATTTGGATATAGCTCCCATATATATGTTAGTCCGATTCGCAGTAATAATGCAATAAAATGGTCATTTGTTACCCGATTCTCCCAAGATTAGGCAGGAAGGATTTTCTTATGACTCCCGACATTACTGGTAGATTTCATGGAAATCGGTTCAGATTAAGATATAGCTCTCATATATATGTATCGCCTGATTTTCACTCCTAGACCAACTACAAGCGCATTTATTGACCAATCTTTCCAAAATTTTGTACAACGCTTTCCTCGACGACTTCCACAATGTCTATAAAGTTTGCACGAAATCGGTTCGGATTTTGATATAGCTCTCGTATATATATTCTCGGCCGATTTGCAGTAATATTGCAATCAAATGGTCATTTGGTAATCGATTCTCTCGAAATATGGCAAGCTTCTCGACATTATAGATGAATTTCATAGAAATCGGTTCAGATTTAGATATAGCTGTCATATGCTGTCTAGAGCCACTGCAAGAGCATTTTTTGACCAATCTTGCCAAAATTTTGCACAACGCTTCTCTCGACGAGTACCACAGAATTGGTTCAGAATTAGATATAGCTCCCACTTTGTACTTATAGGCTAGGTGTAGGGTATTATAAAGTCGGCGACGCCCGACTTTTGCCTTTCCTTACTGGTTTTTATTGCATTTACCAAAGTTAAACATAAGGTAAGGAATTTTTCTTATCCACCTTTTTCCTACCTTACTCGTAGCTCATTAACATTGAAAGTCCAGATATTTCAAAAACAAGTAAAAAGGCATCAAGTTCGTCCGGGCTGAACTTTGGATACCCACTACCTCGGGTATATATGTAAACCACCTTTCATCAAAATTCGGTGAAAATTTCATACCTTATACTCATATACCTCATACCGATCTGAACTATATACGACACGGATGTCGAAAAGCCTAACATAAGTCACTGTGTCAAATTTCATTGAAATCGGATTATAAATGCACCTTTTATGGGGCCAAGACTTTAAATCGAGATATCGGTCTACATGGCAGCTATATCCAAATCTGGACCGATTTGGGCCAAGTTGCATAAACATGTCGAAGAGCCTAACACTAAGCACTGTCCCAAATTTCGTCGAAATCGGACAATAAATGCCTCTTTTATGGGCCCTAAACCTTAAATCCAGGGATCGGTCTATATGGCAGCTATATCCAAATCTGACCGATCTGTGCGATATTGCAGAAGTATGTCAAGGGGCTTAACTTAACTCACTGTTCCAAATTTCGGGGACATCGAGCAATAAATGAGCATTTTATGGGCCCAAAACCATAAATCAAGAAATCGGTCTATATGGCAGCTATATCCAAATTTGAACCGATCTGGACCAAATTGAAGAAATATGTCAAAGGGCCTAACACATCTCACTGTCCCAAATTTCAGCAAAATCGGATAATGAATGTGGCTATTATGGGCCTTACACCATAAATCGGAGGATCGATCTATATGGCAGCTATATCCAAATCTGGACCGATCTGAGCCAAATTAACGAAGGATGTCAAAGGGCCTAAGACAACTAACTGTCCCAAATTTCAGCGAAATCGGATAATAAATGTAGCTTTTATGGGCCTTAAACCCTAAATCGGAGGATCGGTCTATATGGCAGCTATATCCAAATCTGGACCGATCTGAGCCAAATTGACAAAGGATCTCGAAGGGCCTAACACAACTCACTGTCCCAAATTTCAACAAAATCGGATAATAAATGTGGCTTTTATGGGCCTAAGACCCTAAATCGGCGGATCGGTCTATATGGGAGCTATATCAAGATATAGTCCGATATAGCCCATCTTCGAACTTAACCTGCTTATGGACAAAGAAAGAATCTGTGCAAAATTTCAGCTCAATATCTCTATTTTTAAAGACTGTAGCGTGATTTCAACAGACAGACGGACGGACATGGCTAGATCGTCTTAGATTTTTACGCTGATCAAGAATATATATACCTTATAGGGTCGGAAATGGATATTTCGATGTGTTGCAAACGGAATGACAAAATGAATATACCCCCATCCTTCGGTGGTGGGTATAATAAAGATTATTGTCACCTCAAGCATTTCTGGCATTGCTGGTTTTAAACAGAATACCTGGTTTTGTCTCTGAGTGTAAAGCAATAATTTAAACTTTTTTGCATTTAATTATTGGTGAACTTTTATCGCGTCCTTGGAACCACTCATTACGAACAATCGAAGGAATTTTGAAAACTTTTTCACGATAATAGATGAATGGTGGTTTTGCCGCTGTAGTTAAATATATTGACACAGAACGTAGGATTTCCTTAATGGCTACGCCTCAAATCCCTAAGCATGGCACCTCAATGCGTCAGGCTACTGATAATTGGATTCTAACCACGTTTCTGCTTATTTATGCCTAACAACATTTCTGCCAGGGACAATAGCGCATGAAGATGGTGGAGTCGAGTAGATGTGATGTTGTCGTCGTCGAAGGCTGCTTCAACATCTCTAACTAAGTTGGCAACTTCGTTGGAGTGGTGGTTTGGTTCGTTCATTCATCATACAATGCTGAATGGGATGTCATAAAATCTTTTTCTCTTTCTCACACACACACACACGCACACACACACACTTATCATGGGAACATAATGTATAGCTAGTGGTATGTCCACTTTGGCCTTGTTTTTCTTGCTGATGATGACGATGATGCTGGTGGTAATGACAAAGACCGTAATAGTGATGGTGATGGACTAGAAGAGGACATGTCATGTAACTAGTGGCAGACATTGTGATGAGATTGTGATTGAGTTGAAGCTGATGGCTTGGGAACAAAATAGAAATCGCTCCATGGCTCAATGCATGCCTAGGCTAACAACAGAATGCATGATAGCAAAACAACAAGAACAACTAAACTCGAATGAAAGTTTTATTTGGACGAATCTTGTATATGCTACATGAAGTATTGAGACCAACCAGTGATGGTATTAAGAAACATGCTAGCATGAAACACAACTTAGCATTAAGATGAAGTACAAGACATTGATATCCGAAGAACAAAACTGTGGTACAGGACAAGGCTCAAAGCCGATTACAAGACAGCACATAGGGTAAAAATGCGATTTAATCAGTGCAGTGCAATTGAAATAAGCCAAAAAGTATAAGTTCGGCCGGTCCGAACTTTGGATACACACCTCCTCGGGTGTATATGTTAACCACCTTACGTCATAATCCGTTGAAAAATGCTTAATTTATGCACCCATAGCAGCTATGTCGAAATTTGTACCAAATTCGTCACGGACCTTGAGTGATCTGACAAATATTGGTCTTTTTGGCAGCTATATGCAAATATAAACCAATCTGAACCATATGGGACAGGGATGTCGAAAAGCCAAACATAAGTCACTGTGTCAAAATTTAGCGAATAAATGCGCCTTTTATTGGGTCTAGACTTTAAATCGAGAGATCGGTCTATATGACCGATCTGGGTCAAATTAAACAAGTAAGAGCGTTCGGCCTGGCCGAATCTTATAAACCCTCCACCATGGATCGGATTTGTGGAGTTCTATGCGCAGTATCTCTTTTTAGACAAACAAAGAATATTGAATAAGAACAGTTGTGCTATTGGAGCTATATCAAGATATAGTCCGATTCGGACCATAAATGAACGCTGAGCATTGTAGAAGTCCTTGTGTAATATTTCAGTTCATTCGGATAAGTATTGCGCCTTGTAGGGGCTCAAGAAGCAAATCGGGAAATCGGTTTATATGGGAGCTGTATCAAGGTATTGATTGCTTCAGACCATATTAGACACGTATGTTGAAGGTCATGAGAGAAGCTGTTGTTCAAGATTTCTTCCAAATCGGATGAGAATTGTGCCCTCTAGAGGCTCAAGAAGTCAAGACCCAAGATCGGTTTATATGGCAGCTATATCAGGCTATGTACCGATTTGCGTCATACTTATAACAGTTACTGAAAGTGATACCAAAAAACCTCATGCAAAATTTCAGTTAAATCGGATGAGAATTGCACCCTCTATAGGTTCCAGAAGTCAAGACCCAAGATCGGTTTATATGGCAGCTATATCAAAACATGGACCGATTCAGACCTGTGGTTGGAAGTGATACCAAAACACCTCATGCAAAATTTCAGTTAAATCGGATGAGAATCGCGCCCTCTAGAGGCTCCAGAAGTCAATACTCAAAATCGGTTTATATGGCAGCTATATCAAAACACGGACCGATTTAGACCAGTTGTTGGAAGTGATACCAAAACACCTCGTGCAAAATTTCAGTCAAATCGGACGAGAATTGCGCCCTCTAGAGGCTCCAGAAGTCAAAACCCAAGATCGGTTTATATGGCAGCTATATAAAAACATGGACCGATTTAGACCAGTTGTTGGGAGTGATACCAAAACACCTCGTGCAAAATGTCAATCAAATCGGACGAGAATTGCGGCCTCTAGAGGCTCCAGAAGTCAAGAATTGCGCGCTCTGTTAGCTCAAGAAATCAAGATCCAAGATCAGTTTATATGGCAGCTATATCAGGTTATGTACCGATTTGCGCCATACTAAGCACAGTTATTGGAAGTGATACCAAAACACCTCGTGCAAAATTTCAGTCAAATCGGACGAGAATTGCGCCCTCTAGAGGCTCCAGAAGTCAAGACCCAAGATCGGTTTATAAGACAGCTATATCAAAACATGGACCGATTTGGCCTGACGGACGGACATGGCTAGAACGACTTAAAATGACATGACGATCAAAAATATATATACTTTATGGGGTCTCAGAAGCATATTTCGAGGTTTTACAAACAGAATGACGAAATTAGTATACCCCCATCCTATGGTGGAAGGTACAAAAATTATGTCGAAGGGAGTAACACAATGCGCTTTCCCGAATTTCAGTGAAATCGGACATTAAATTCGTCATTTATGGGCCCAAGATTTTATATCGAAAGATCGATCTATATGGTAGCTATATTAAAATCTGGACCGATCTAGGCCAAATTGAAGACTGATGTCGAAGAGCCTAACACAACTCGCTGTTCCAAATTTCTGCGAAATTGGACAATCAATGCATCTCTAATGGACTCAAGATCTTAAATCGAGAAATCGATTAATATGGCAGCTATATCCAAATTTGGACTGGTCTGGGCAAAATTTAAGAAAGATGTCAAGGGGCTTAAAGCAACTCACTGTCCTAAATTTCGGCAACATCGGACAACAAATGCGCCTTTTATGGGCTCAAAACTTTAAATCTAGAGATCGGTCTATAAGGCAGCTATATCTAAATCTGGACTGATCTGGGCCAAATAGAAGAAGGATATCGATGGGCCTTAGACAACTCACTGTCCCAAATTTCGGCGACCTCGGATGATAAATGCGCCTTTTATGGGCTCAAAACCTTAAATCGAGAGATCGGTCTATATGGCAGCTATATCTAAATCTGGACCGATCTGAGCCAAATTACAGTTAGACGTTGAAGAGACAACGTTGAAGAGACATCGGAGACATCGGAAAATAAATACGTCTTTTATGGGCTCAAAACCTTAATTCGAGAGATCGGTCTATATGGCAGCAATATCCAAATCTGGACCGATTTGGGCCAAATTGCAGAAGTATGTCAAGGAGCTTAACTTAACTCACTGTCCCAAATTTCGGTGACATCGGACAATAAATGCGCCTTTTATGGGCTCAAAACCTTAAATCGAGAGATTGGTCTATATGGCAGCTATATCCAAATCTGGACCGATCTAATCCAAATTGAAGAAGACGTTCGAAGGGCCTAATACAACTCACTGTCCCAAATTTCGGCAACAGTGGACAACAAATGCGTCTTTTATGCGCTCAAAACCTTAAATCGTGAGATCAGTCTATCTGGCAGCTATATCCAAATCTGGACCGATCTAAGCCAAATTGAAGAAGACATTCGAAGGGCCTAACACAATTCTCTGTCCCAAATTTCGGCATTGCGCCTTTTATGGCCTCAAAACCTTAAATCGAGAGATCGTCCATATGGCAGCTACATCCAAATCTGGACCGATCTGAGCCAAATTAAAGTTAGACGTTGAAGAGTCTAACACAACTCACGTTCCCGAATTTCGATGACATTGGACAATTAATGAGTCTTTTATGGGCTCAAAACCTTAAATCGAGAGATCAGTCTATACGACAGCTATATCCAAATCTGGGCCGATCTGAGACAAATTGAAGAAGGATGTTGAGTGGCTTAACACAAATCACTGTTCCAAAATTTCAACAAAATCGGTGGATCGGTCTATATGGAGGCTATATCAAGATATAGTCCGATATAGCCCATCTTCGAACTTAACCTGCTTATGGACAAAAAAAAGAATCTGTGCAAAAATTTCTGATGTTCTCGCCAGGATACGGAGCCAGATGTCCACCGTCATAGACGGACATGCTAACCCCTGCGCTACGGTGGCCTCCAACGATACTACATCATTGACAGATAAAAGACCCCTTTCGGGAATCGAACCCAAAAACCAAGCACTGGTAATCCGAGTTTACTACTATTATCTACCGGGAAGCAACAGTTGTCGTAAATTGATGTGCCCATGAACATTTCGTCAAGGTATAGCGGGGATACTTCTCTCATATCAA